>NC_084897.1:26209627-26509627 GCF_958979055.1 Alnus glutinosa | reverse complement strand
AGAAAAACTTCATGGCCGTTCACTTTTTTTATTACAGCACTGGTTCCCGTTGTCGCCGCCACAATTCTCTACCAACTCGACTCGTTCGACCCGGCTCCAATGCCCCCCGATGCGTTGACTCGGCACATCATTGACGTGCCAGCACGCAACGACCGCATGCTAGAAGGATCAGAGCTCGTGGGTGTGGGGGATTTGAAGGGCCCAGAAGATGTTGCTTACGAACCCAAGTCCGGAGTCATCTACACCGGCTGTGCCGACGGGTGGATCAACCGAGTCACCGTGAACGACTCGGTTTCTCACTCGGTGGTGGAGAAGTGGGTCTACACCGGCGGCAGACCTTTGGGAATTGCTTTTGGACGCAACAACGAAGTAATCGTCGCTGATGGCATCAAGGTATATAGAAAAGTAGTCCATTTACTTTCACTTTCACTTTTTTTTTTTAAAAAAATTTATATTTGAAACCTGATGAAAGGGTAGGAGAAGCTATCAGAGTGAAAAAATCCACGGTGGTTCTTACCCACCGGTCATCCCTGAAGAGCGGGATGCGACGGTGGAAACTGCTCGTACTTCTTCAAGACCGATAGAGTTATAACTTAACACCAATCCCATTAAGAAATTTAGCAGCATCCATGTTAATGAAGAAACCAATAATTCTAAACGCTTCTCATTATGAGATTCGACCTTGAACCTAATCTCTTTAAGACAACCTGAAATGCCACTAGATCACACTGTATTAAAGTAAAACTAAAAATGAAAAAAATAATTAAATTAAATCTAAAATTGTAAAATCGATTTACCCCCGAAACTAGTTGGCATGCTATTTTGCGGGTGGCTTAGACACCTGGGGTGGTCTTAGGAGTGGGCATCGGTTCGGTAGGCGGTTAATTCGGTCGGTTAACCGACTTTTGTCGGAATGCAGTTGGTTAATTTATTTCGGTTAAGCGGTTAATAAGCAGTCGGTTTAAGTTGGTTAAGCGGTTAATAGGCGGTCGGTTAAGTCGGTAAAGCGGTTAATAGGTGGTCGGTTAAATCGGTTAATATTCGGTTAACATGGGTAATGAAACGACGTCTTTTTGATTTTTTAAAGGAAAAAAATAGGATCAACGTTTCGTTTTTACTAAAACGACGTCGTTTCGGTTAATCGGTTCAAAATCAAAGGCACTTCGGTTCGGTTACCGCTTAAACGACAGTTCGGTTCGGCTCGATTACCGCTTAAAAAGGCGGTTCGGCTCGGTTCGGTTACCAAACCAGCTTTCAGAATAAAATTTTATACCGAATACCGAACCGAAAATTAGTCGGTAGGCGGTCAATGGCGGTTCGGTTCGGTAAGCGGTCGGTAGGCGGTATGCGGATAATTTGCCCACCCCTAGGTGGTCTAGCTACCATTCCGTGACTTGACCACTCCTGAATTATTTTTTATTTCTTTTTTTTTTTTTTTTTGTGAGTTGGGTTGAAATAACACCCAAAAATATACTCAAAAAATAGTAAAAGATAAAACGGTACCCAAAGGTCCCGGCTTTTGTTGTTATTAGGCATGGGAATTTAGAGGGATTTGGGTATATATGTAAGCAGTCTTTTGAAATCAATGTTTGCTAGTTACGTTGTTGATATTAATGAAACGGAGTGTATAACATAATAACAGGGCCTACTAAACGTGAGCAGAGAAGGTACGGTGGAGTTGTTGACAGACGAGGCTGATGGACAAAAATTCAGAACGACAGATGGTGTGGATGTAGCCGAGAATGGCATAATTTATTTCACAGACGCTTCATATAAATATAGTTTAAGGGAGTGTTCTTTGGACATCTTTGAGGGTAAGCCCCATGGCAGGCTTATGAGCTATGATCCTGCAACCAAAAGAACAAAGGTGCTGCTCCACGACCTCTACTTTGCTAATGGTGTAGCAGTCTCACCTGATCAAAACTATGTCATCTTTTGTGAAACCCCAGTGTATGTTTGCTGTTAATCAAAGTTTTGTTTGGTTTAGTTTTTGTTTGGCATTAATATTTGTAAGTTTTTTGATGATTCCTCCCTCAAATGGGTTACTAATGCAGGAGAAGGTGTAGAAAATATATCATACAAGGCAAGGATAAAGGAAAAGTAGACAAGTTTATCGATAATCTACCAGGCATTCCTGATAACATCCGATATGATGGAGAAGGCCATTACTGGATTGCACTCTTTACGGTAAATCTGTTCTTACTTTCCATTTTTAAGAAGAAAAAGATCAATCCTTCTTTTTGCTTAATTGTTTGTTGCCTGTGAAACAATGATATATAGCATGTGCATTGAATCCAAAACTTTAGGATCCTTGCTTAATTTAGATTGGCTATGCTAAGATGGTGAAAAAGAGGTATTAGGATCCTCTCCGGTTGGCATTTTTGTCCCAAAAAAAAAATGTGAAAAGACAAAAATGTCCCTACATTATAAGGGATTGGATACTCTCCGGTTCCCTTGCCCAAAAAGAGAAAAGATAATTTGGTTTTATAATTACTATTTATTAGCATTGTCATTAATAGATATATAATGCAATGGTGATTGAAATTATTTGCGTTATAGAGACAAATAATTCTATAAGGAGGACTAGAGTTTTTCTTGTGTTCTCCTAAATATAACGTGACTTTTAAAATAATTCTATAACAACACTGGCTAATTCCAAAGAAGATTGACGAGCTTTGTGTGATTATACTTATTATTGTTTTCCGAACGAGGAAAGCAAGTATAATTGCTTTAGCCTTTATGGTTCTTATAAAACAACTCCTTTTTTGGGATTGAGATCCAGTACTAGATGCAATACATTCTTTTTCTTTTTCTTTTTCTTTGTTTTGTTTCCCTTTTTCTTTTTTTTTTCTTTTTTTTTTTGTGATCATAACAACAAAGAAAAAACTAAAAAGGTGGTTGTTGGGGTGCTCGATCAACCAGCCCTTGCCAAAGGTATGGCCGGTTTGAGGAGGCTTAACCACCTAAGCCACCTTCTTTGACCAAAGGGGTGGTTCGGTCACCCCCAATGGCTGGTGTTGGGGGTGGCCAAACTACTCCCTTAGCCACAGGATGGTTCGGCTATCTTGATCTGGTAGAATACCTTAGCCGGATCTCAATCCCCTTTGTTGACTATCTTTTTATGCAATACTGGCAGGGACCTTCAGTTTCATGGGATTTAGCAGTCAGATACCCTTTCATCCGGAAGGGTTTGGCAATCATGGAGAAGTCCATAGGGCGACCACATATAGAGAAGAATAGTGGGGTTCTGGCAGTTGATTTGGCAGGAAAACCCACCGCCCACTACTATGATCATGGACTGTCAAAGGTTACAAGTGGGATCAAGATTGGAGATTATTTGTACTGTGGTTCCATTGTCTCACCGTACATTACCCGCCTCAATCTGAAAAAACATCCTGCGCGAGCCACCACATGAGCGACAAGGCTACCTGTAAGAACAAGCCTGTAGTTGTTGGGGGGCAGAAGCCTTGACTGCGGATTTGGGGCTAGAGACTATTTGATGAGTCAGTGACTGCGAACCCGATGACAAAAATAGACTTTTCTTGTATGTATTTATAGAATAACAAAGAATGAAAATTTACATTACAAGGAAACATGCTCCAACACAAGCTATTGTTAATATTTCATTAAAATAAGTTTCCTATTGTAGTTGAAATTTTCAACTTTCCTTCCATTTGTGTTGTGCACTTTGTCCCATGTTGAAAAGTTAGAAGAACTTTTGGAGCTTTATAAGAGATTGTATTTCTATAGGGAGGAATGATTTTGCACAACATTTACACCACGGACCCACCAATGTGAGCACATGTTGTGCATAACAATTACACAACCAAGACACATCGGGTGTGAAACCATGCATATGTCTTGGTTGTGCAATTGGGTGTGGGAATGTGTCTTGATTGTGCAATTGTTATGCACAGGATCAACATGTCTTGGTTGTACAATTATTGTGCATAGAACCCACATGCATTTGTTGTGCAGTAAGCATTACTCTTTGCACTTTGTCTAATGTTGAAAAGTTAGAAGAAACTTTGGTGCTTTATAAGAGATTGTATTTCGATAGGACTACATTAGCTTTTAGGCAAGTACACATGTGAGTGTCGCATTGGTGCGTTAGGGTCATGTACGCAAAGTCACGGGTCTATTATTTTTCATGTGAAATTTGATACATTTTTTGAACATGTACAACAGTACAAGTACAACTACTATTCCAACAATCAATTTTTTGATCGAATTTTAACATTAGTAACCCTTTTGAAACAGTCAGTCATAAACTGCTCTTATATTTCTATTAAAGGGTGATTTTCAAAAATTTAAATAACAACTTATCCTCTTTTGCTGTTATGTTATGGATAATGTTCAGATAATTTACAATCCACACACTATCGGACAATATTATTATACAAGTAGGAGACAATATTTAATTAAGAGAGAGATTAAAAATGGTCTTACTTTTCCAAATTTCAGCATTCCCCATTTTGTATATCCCATATTGATCAGCCATAACTTTATGGTCATGAACGGCCGCGCATAGTCTTTGCTTTCTCTCTCAAAATAAACTTCTGTACCTTTCCCGTGGAAGTTTTTGGCAAATCCTCAAAAATAACAGTCCGGGGAGCCATATAATGTGGTAAATGATCCCTACAGAACTTGATTAGTTCTTCAGCACCAACATCATCACACCCCTCTTTCAACTTCACAAAGGCACAAGGCGTCTGGCCCCAGTGATCATCTGGCCGCGCAACAACTGCAGCCTCAAGAACTGCTGGATGACCATACAAAACTGTTTCTACTTCAACTGTGCATATGTTCTCCCCACCAGAAATTATTATATCCTTCGATCGGTCCTTTACTTCTATATAATTATCAGGGTGTTTCACGGCAAGATCCCCGCTTCGAAACCATCCACCACCGAAAGCTGCTTCTGTTGCTTTCAAATCTTTGAGGTATCCACTCATTACTGTATTTCCTCTAAACATGATCTCGCCTATTGTTTTACCATCAGCTGGCACGCTTGCCATTGTGACAGGATCTCTTATGTCAACCTCTTCCAAACCAAGATGATGCACCCCTTGTCGCGCTTTCAATTTGGATCGATCGGCAAGAGGTAGAGAATCCCACTCGGGTTTCCATATGCAGGAAGTCCCCGGACCGAATGTTTCGGTGAGGCCGTACAAGTGAGACACACCAAAACCCAGCTCTTCCATTTTGGAAATAATCTGTGGGGGTGGCGGTGCACCGCCTGTCATCACTTCCACCTTGTGAGGAAGCCGCCTTCGGTCAGGGGAATTCACTATCATGTTCAGGACAGTGGGTGCCCCTCCCATGTGCGTGACATTGTGCTGAGCAATGCTGTCAAATATACCCCTTGGAGTGACTTTTCTAAGGCATATATTGGTGCCACCCTGAGCTGCCAGTCCCCAAATGAGGCACCACCCGTTGCAATGAAACATAGGAACAGTCCAAAGGTAAACTGGCATTGAGCCTATCCCATGGAGAAGAACAGTTGCCAGGGAATTGAGATAGGCACCTCTGTGACCATACACAACCCCTTTTGGTCTAGATGTTGTGCCAGAAGTGTAATTCAGGCTGATAGAATCCCATTCGCTATTTGGTCGCCTTATCTCAAATCCGTCGTGTCCGTTTGCGAGAAGACGCTCATATTCGCAGGTTTCAGAAGCGATGTCAATGGGACATGGACCATCCGATTCAGATATCAAGACTTGGAATGGTGGCTTTGTGTCTGTCTTTGCAAGAAGATGGAGAGCTCCCTGAGCAATTTCAAGTAACTGGTAGTCTACAAAGATGATTTTCGCTTCTGAATGTCTTAGTAAGGATGACAACATAGCTGAATCATACCGTGTATTAAGTGTACAGAGCACTGCTCCCGCCATTGGAACTGCAAAATGCAGCTCTTGCATTGCAGGGATATTGGGGGCCAGGGTTGCAACCTGCAAAAACAAAGAAAGAGTCACAAACTTGAAAATAAGGGCTTGAACTGTTCTTTATATCAGTTGACAGATCTAGCAGCAGTGACTCTTTGGGTGGCATATGTATTTGAGTAAACAGAACTTTCCCAAATAGGCTTGAAATCTCATACTAACAAGCTACTCGAAGTGATTGGAGAAATTTGGCATGTAACCTTCAATTAATCTCAAAATATGAAAATAAAAAATCAATAACAAATGAGCCATAAGGCAACGTAGGAACATGCTTTCTAACCCTGCCTTGATCACATTTTTGCTTTGTCCAGTCATAAAAATTCAAAACAAAAATTGCCATAACAACAAATCACATCAGAGTAATACCCAGCACACCTGAAACAACACATTTGCTGCTGGCTCTGTTTGTTAACATTCTTGTTTTCTCTCTGTTATTTTATGTTCTCCAAACAAAAACATTGACAAACAACCCAAAACATAAAGATAGTTTTTACAACACTTTTTAAAACTGAAAACAAAAAATACCTTCCCAAACACATTAAGAAACAGAGCATCCAGATACGGCAGAAAGGGAACTAGTTGAAACCAAAACAGATCACGCTTAATCAGAGCATCCAGATATGGCAGAAAGGGGAACCAGGCATCCTATTTTTCCTTTTTTGTTTAAATAAATCTTGCATGCTCAAACCAAAAGTTATAATTAAGTACCATAAATACCAAATAAATTCAAAGGGATAATGGATAAGAAGTCGCAGAAAACTCTGGAAAACAACGATCAAGACCGATAATCAAATCAAGGCATGTTATATATATATAAACCAACTCACAACATCACCACGAGAAATCCCCAACTGGGTCAAAGCAGATGCTAGTCTCAGACATCGTTCATGAGTTTCAGCCCAAGTATATTTCACAGAACCATACACGACCGAGTTCCTGTCTCCATAAGCCTTTGCTGCTCGCTCCAAGAAGCTTATCGGCGTCAAAGGAACGTAATTTGCTGAGCAACGAACCAGACCCTCCATTGATCTCCATGATTCTGGCTCAAAGCTCCCGGAAAAGTGAGAGAATTTTTTACAAGAATTTTGAGTGAAGAAGGAAGAATGAAAGTGATTGGAACTACATATGAAGCGACTCAACGAGTTCTTGAAAAAGTGATTCATGGTGGCGGAGAAACAAAAGAGAAAAGTAGCATTAAATGTTGGACACTAGTTATACATGAGGATCCTCTTGTATAAAATCTAAAATGAGGGTGCTGCACATGCACCCCTCATCCTCTCTTTTCATTAAATAAATTGGTCTTAATATAAAAGTATTTAAAATGAGGGGTGCTACACATGCACCCCTCATCCCTTCTCATCCTCTCTTTTCATTAAATAAATTGATTTTAATATAAAAGTAGTCTCTAATGTGACATTAGAAACTACTTTTATATTAAAATCAATATATTTAATGAAAATAGTAAATGAAGGAGGATGAAGAGATGTTTTTTTTAGCATTTCTCATCTAAAATTTATACGGAAGAATGAGTTCAATAATTTAATCAATAATGATTTACAGGGGAAATTTTTTCTTCCCAGAAAAAGAAATCCTATCCAATCCTATCTTTGGGAGAAGCCGGCCTCTATAGCTGGGAAGAGCTACGTTGAGAAAGTAGCAGTGGTGGCTTGCCACGCCATAGTATCGCCCGGCTCAAGCTCCAACGTTTATGTACTCGATTAATGCGATAAATTAGGGTTTGTTTTATTACACTATCCTGTTAACGTGTCGTAAATAAAAGTGTGGTTTATATTCCTTGTACGCTATGCTCCTTATTTTGGTCCTGTTTTCAACCAAGTTTTCCAATTTTGGCACTCTACGACGGATTTAGATTCTATTCAATACCTAGAATATTGCGTGGGGTACAAATATACTTTTTTTTACCGTACATATCGTGCTAACAGTAAAAAAAAAAAAAGAAAAAAGAAAAAAAAAAAAGAGGGTAGTTTAGGATAACCGAACCATCTCCTTGGCGAATGTGGTCTTTTATAAGTGAAGGGTAAAATTGTCTTTTCACAATTTATTTAACAATTTTACCATTTATTTATAAAAGCCCGGCTTCTTCTCTCCAATTGACTTCAACTAGATAGGATTTGTTTCCCTCCTTGGCAAGGCGGTGGTTCAGTCATCCCACTAGAACCACCCCAAATCTACTTTTTAATTTTTGGATTGCTGGATTGATCTATACCATTCAATAAAATGAATTATTAAAAAAAATGCATTACGCCCTATACAATATTCATGGGATCTGAATTCCTGTTGCGTATATAAAGAGTATAGTAATGCTATATACCACATCACTATATTATTATGCTAATGTTTTATTGCTAATTTATTATTAATTTTTTTTTTTAAAAAAAAAAAAAAAAAGTTGATGTAACAGTGAATTACAATGTCATATCAATATAATAGAATAGTAGTGTAATATATAGGCTTCGTTTGGTTTACAAAATGAGTATTCTATTAGAAAATGAATGGTTATTCCTAAGAATAAAAGAGAGTGAAATGGAATGATTATTCATAATCTTTAGTTTAGCAATAACATATACACTTTAATTGGAATTCAATCAAAATTATTAAAAAAAAAACCTCACATTATATATATAAATAAAAACTTAAATTATAAAAAAAATAAAAAACAAAATCAAAAAAAATTGAAAAATTGTGGGTGGCCGCAACCACTCCCGGCGTGGTCTTCGGGGTGGCCTATGCCAGCCCCAATTGCTCTGGGAGTGGTGCAACTAACCCCGGTGCCCTATGTGGCTGGCCAATCACTATGTAGGCTAGGGGTTGGGTTTCGTTTTTATTTTTTTTAAAAAAAAAATGAAAGAAAATAAGAGTTTTTTTTTTTTTTTTTGGAAATGTAGTTCATTCTCATTGGAATAGCTATTCCACTCATTTTTTAGAGGAATCGGTATTCCTCTTCTGAAGGAAATAGTCATTCCAATGGAAATAATTATTTCAAAGAATAGATCCTTACCAAACAAAAAGAATAACTATTTCATAAGAATAATCATTTCATTTTAGGAGTTTATTTCGCGAACCAAACGAGGCTATAATATTACTCTATTGATTAAGTATGGAAAGCTATTAGAAGATGAATATGAGATAGAGTAGATAAGAAATGAAATAAAGAGAATCATGAGATAACCGAATACGCATCCGCATCCGATTTTCATCCCTAAAAAAAAATAGGGAAAAAAATCCCCTCCTCCTAGATAGTCAAGATTGACCAACGAAGCTTGAACATATATAGAGCCATTTTCCAACGTGAATGCCATCTCCGAATCCCAAGATTGGATTTAGTTCTCGGTTTTTGCCGAGAGAAGCCAAATCTGTTTATGTCACTCTCCTTTACTCTGCTCATGCCAAAATATTTGAATAAGCAAGAATGCAAGATGAAGAGAGATGGCCATGGTAGGTGAGTAGAACATGGAGAAAGACTGCAATTATTAGCAGCTCCGATCCATACACTCCTCCTGCACATGACCGCACGCGTCCTTCAAAAGTTGTGTAATGCTTAGTTGTGACTTCAGATCTCACGTCATGGTTTAAGTCGGTCTTAAACTGCGGCCTTGACTTTGGTGAAAATTGAATAATAGAATGCCTTCACTGCAAGTTCATTTGAACGGAGCACTCAAGACTTTAAAGTTCAAGCTACAGAAAAGCTCGATGGCAAGGAACATCACAACAAAATTTTATTTAGTATATATATATATTCTTTAAGTAAACAACACTTATCCTTTTCGAACCAGCACTCTATTTGGCTATTGAGAATCGATAGAGAAAGGGCAATTGTATTGAGAATTGATAAAGAGGGGACGGTTGATAGAATTGATAAAGAGGGGACGGTTGATTGATCAACCGTCCCCTTTCCACCTTTTAATATTAAAAAAATCAAATTCAAAAGTAAAAGTACACTTTTCTCTTTTTTTTTTTTTTATTATTGAATTTGATTTTTTTAATATTAAAAGGTGGAGAGGGGACGGTTCTATCAATTCTCTTGGCTATTTGCAATCACCCCTAGACTTTAAAAAATGATCGATAGTTGAGATGCTCAAATTACCGGATATTTTAATTCTGTGTGCTCCATCAGTATTTTCTATTAACTTGGGCGAAAAAATACATCATGTGACTCACACATGACTCAAAATATTCAATACGTTCCGTTGTTGGTTGGAAATTAATGAAACTTCCACATATGTTAGTAGAGTTAGAATTCTAATTGAAATCAAAGAGTAGGTGGAGTGGTTAATTACTTGATAACTCCCCCATCAATTTGAATTAGAAAAGAACTCTATTATTAATGCGAGTTCATAAATTTCTCTTTACTATAATTTCTTTCTTCTTAAGACTTTAATAGAGAGACATCACATTGGTTATAAAAGGAACCGAGGTACGTTTCATGAACGCACTCAGAAAATTTAGAAAAATTGTGTTCCTACATCCATAATCTTTAGGGTAATCATTGCAAGCCCTAGAATTTAAAGTGTGGAAATTTTATGAAGACTCTAGCATCCTTTTAGGTAAAGAAAAAATAGCTCTAGTTCGTGAGACAAATACCGAATCCGACTCCAACTTGTGATTCTGCTTGGAGTAAAGTATATCAAATAGAGTAATGATTCTTACACAACTTTAACTATTTTTTTTTATTTTATTTTTTTTTATAATCAACCGTTGAATTTATTTTTCTATATGTGGGCCATAAATATTTAATGGTTGATCTTAAAAAAAGTTAGTTAAAGTTGTGTGAGAATTGTGTAAGAAACATTACTTTATCAAATAATTGTCATTTTACACCTAGAATAAATAAATAAATAAAATATAAAACAGGAAACAAAATATAAAACAATGAGGGTGCATAGTTTCCCTTAATCATCATCAAGAATTATCCGTACGATACAAGATTAATCACAAATCCCAAATAATCATTTTCCGCAACACATATCCACGCCGTGGTAAGAGCATTTACAGTAACTTCTCTAAAGGGGGTCTGTTCCATAAGTTCTAAGAAAAATTTCAAAAAAGTTACAAAAATCCCTCCACAGCAGTTTTCCTAAAATTTTCATTTCCCTGGGAAGTGAATAGTGCTTCACAATGCATTGAGAAACATTAGAGCATTCCTTACAGCTTCCCAACCATTTTCCCTGAATATAAGTAGGGCTGACAATTTTGACACGACCTAATAACACAACACGAACACGACACGAAATTAGCGGGTTTAGGTTTATCTTAAATGGGTTTGGATCATAAAAATGGTCGACTCGTTTATAACCCGTTTAATTCGGTCTGGGTGACCCGCCAGACACATTAACTTCTTCTTCTTTCTTTCTTTCTTTTTTTTTTTTAAAAAAAAAGAAAAAAATAAAGAAAAAAAGGGGAGAATGGGAAATTGGGAATAATCTGTTTTAGCCGAAATCAAAACACAAAACTAGAAAGCCCTAACTTCTTTCTTTTTTGGTTTTTTTTCCTTTGGTCATTAGAGCATTCCTTACAGCTTCCCAACCATTTTCCCTGAATATAAGTAGGGCTGGCAATTTTGACACGACCTAATAATACAACACGAACACGACACGAAATTAGCGGGTTTAGGTTTATCTTAAATGGGTTTGGATCATAAAAATGGTCGACTCGTTTATAACCCGTTTAATTCGGTCTGTGTGACCCGCCAGACACGTTAACTTCTTCTTCTTTCTTTCTTTCTTTTTTTTTTTTTAAAAAAAAAAAAAAAGAAAAAAAAAAAGAAAAAAAGGGGAGAATGGGAAATTGGGAATAATCTGTTTTAGCCGAAATCAAAACACAAAACTAGAAAGCCCTAACTTCTTTCTTTTTTGGTTTTTTTCCTTTGGTCACGCCGCTTTTCTCTTCTTCTTCAGCTCCGTGCCGCTGCCCCTTCTTCCTCTCGCGAGGCCCAATCGAAAACTGGACTTGAAAGGTCATTTATACCTCGTGATCTGAAAGGTCATAACCTTTTAGTTTAGAAAGCTTTAAGGGGTGTTACTACTAAAATCAAACATCTTCATGTTTGTTAATGTATTTTAATTAGGGGGTGTTTTTTGTTTTTTGTGTATTGGGAATTAGTAACATTAATGCAAATTTGTCAGTGTATTTGTCTTGAAAACAAACAACAAATTAAAAATACAAACACAAACAGATATATAAGGTTTTAATCTATTGTGTTAGGTATTATTGTTATTTGCAAATTACTTATCGAGGGTCTCTATTTGGATGCTAGGAAAAGGCAAAAAAACAATGAATGTGAATTCATAGATTAGTATATCATTTAAATACCCACAACCCCCCCCCCCCCCCAAAAAAAAAGCACTTTTTAAGTTAAACGGGTCGTGGCGACCCGATTCGACCCATTATGCCATAATTTTTTTTTTACTTCTTATGGTTCAAAAAGTTCATGGGAAGTCCTTGTGGTTAGCAATAATTACAAATCAATCCCTAGAGTCAAATTCCGTTAAAATTTTTGACAAATTCTATTAAATGCCACGTTAACGCCACGTGTCGTTAATAAGATGACGACACGTGTCAATCTTAATAAAAAAATAAATAAATATTCTTATTTAAAAAAAAAAAAACCAAAAAGAAAAAAGAAAAAAGCGAAGGGCAAAGGGCAGCCACCCCTAACCTATGGGGGTGGCCGCGCGCCACTCCCGGCCACCTCTAGGGTGGCCGTGGCCTCCCCAGAGGCTGGGGGTGGCCCAACCACCCCTTTGCCATTTGCCCTTTGCTTTCTTCTTCTTTTTTTTTTTAATTAATTTTTTTAATATTTTTTTTGTTCTTTATTAAGATGGACATGTGTCGCCATTTTATTGGCGACACGTGACGCTGACGTGGCATTTAACAGAATTTATCAAAAAATTTAACGGAATTTGATTCCAGGGATGGATTGTAATTATTGCTAATCACAACACAAGGACCTCTCATGAACTTTTTGAACCATAGAGAGTAAAAAATAATTATGACATACCACAGGGACCAATGATATAATTATTCCTTAATTAAAAGTATGAAAAATAAGATAAAGCATGAGAGAGATAATATATTTTTTTACCTTTACTTTAATTAAAAGTAAGAAAGAAAAATAAAGTAAGAGAGAGATAATATATTTTATGAATAAACAATTGAATGGGCATTGAGAAGTACTATTCACTTCACGAGGAAACGAAAATTTTAGGGAAGCTGCTGTGGAGGAGTTTTTGTAACTTTCTTAAAATTTTATTTAAAACTTAGGGAACAGACCCCCTTTAGGGAAGCTGCTGTAAATGTTTTTCACTTCCCATTCAATTGTTTATTCAAAAAAATATATTATCTCTTTCATTCTTTATTCATTTTTCCTACTTTTAATTAAAGTAAAGGTAAAAAATATATTATATCTCTCCTACTTTATTTTCTTTTTTCTACTTTTAATTAAAGTAAAAGTAAAAAAATAATATTTTAATGATATAATTAAAAAAAAAGCCTGCTGTGTAGTGTTTTTTTAAGGAAAAAAAAATAATTTTGTTTCTTATATATATAAAAAAAAAAATGGTTAAAAAACTGTTATGAATGCTCTTTGATCAGTCGATCTCGATTTTCAGATTCGGCGATCAACGGTCATTCATAATTTACCAACAAAATAATCCTAATACGTAAAGTTTTACCAGCATTTTGGACGGTATCGATTCATTGCATGTGCGAGTAGCCTGGCCCGCCACCCAATTGTGCAAAGGTGGGTACCCACTGCCTGCCTGGTGAGGTGACATAAAATGAAAACGTACACGGTGTCTGATTCACATTCCCTAATCAAACATCTTTTGTCTTTTTGTAATTTTATTCAATCAAACATCTTTAATTCGAAAAGCAAAATCATCATGTACAATGTTTGAGGGACATCATTTGAGCAATCCAGGACAACAATTGAAGCCCCCTGTGGAAGCCTATGTATGATGTAATTTTGGGTTGTCGGCATAGGGGAAACTTATCCCATTTTTTTTTTTTAGTTAAAAAAAAAAAATTCTGAACTCTGTTTTTTCTTCTGTTCTAATTATATTTTGCTTAATTATTGACATTATTTTTTTACCTTAATCCTATGGCTTCCCTCATGAGGGGGATGAAGCCTACCCTTACAAGATATTTTCTATTTTAAATGAAATAAAAATAAGCCATTTTATAAGTTACGGACTCATATTGTTGCATATAATGTTGTAAATGATATCATAACATACAAATCTTTTGAATCGCCTCCCGGCATGTTTTTCACATAATAACCATTATTATGCTGCAACTAAAAAATGATAAAGATACCAATAAATAAGTTTCACGTCATCTTAGTATTCGTCAACAGTATATATAGGTTTTATATACATAAATCTCACACTCAATATATATTAATATAAAATTAATATTGGATAATAAATGAGATAGGAATAATACATTCTTATTGTTATATATAGAAGTGTACGGCCAAACTTTCACCAAAATATGTGTTTTTGTGACAAATACGACAATTTGATGGTCTGATTCGTCTGTCCTTTTAGAAGAGTCTAGTGGGCTTTGCTTCTTCGTCTTGCTTCGGCATCGGTCCTCTCCAGTCTCCTCTGTTCTCTCTGTATTTCCAGGTTCCAACCCATTGTCGTCCGTCTCTAGTTCTCACACCCAGAAACTCTAGCCACCCTTCTCAGAAATTTCTTTCTCGTAAATAGCCTCAAATATCCTCTTGCTGTTCCTCTTTGTGTGTAGGGTATCAATGGCCAACAGATCTTTCGAGAAAGAAGAAGAATATGTAGGACAGGAACAAGAAGATACTCAACATTATGATGATCATGATAATGAAGACGAGGAAGAAGAAGAAGAGCAGGAGCTAGAATATAGAAGGAAGAAGGTGATGATAAGGGTTGTCTCAGCTGGGCAGAGACTAAGTGCTTTGGCGCCCTTTGTAAATTGTAGTAGTATTAGTAGCATTGGCTCATTACGTTGCCAGGCTGATGAATGTGGTGTGGAATTGCGAATGGCGAAGGCATATCACAAGCGCCATAAGGTTTGCGAGCGCCACGCCAAGGCGGCTGTGGTTTTGGTCAGCGGCCTTCGCCAGAGGTTTTGCCAGCAGTGTAGCAAGTATTGAACTTTTCCCTCCTTTCTATCTTAGAAAAGCTTCTCTGATTTTGTGGTGCCGATGGGTGATCTTGATTTTCCTACTTCTGTCGAGTTATTGATTGCAGGTGGATTAATTAATTGGGTGTTCTTTTTTTGGCCCGTTATGTGTTTGATTGTTTACTTTGACGAATTTAGTATATCTTCCACGGAAATATTACTGGAGTGTAGCTTATATTTTTCATGTCATTTTATGGCATCTGTTCTGCAATTGAAGAATTCCTGCTACCTTTTATTTCTTGGGGGTGTGATAGAAAATAAAATCAGAGGCTGGTATTTTCTGTAGATTGCAGCAGTAGTGTTAATTTGGATTTTGTAGAATTTGAATCATAAATTCTGTTTCCTTCATATACCAGAATAGAGGCATCCATGTTTGATTTTCCTCTTGACTCTGCTATAAGTATTTGGTTGGGGTTTGAATGTGTGGTGCAGGTTTCATGAAATTTCACAGTTTGATAATAACAAAAAGAGTTGTCGGGAAAAGTTAGCCGGTCATAATGAGCGTCGGAGAAAAACACATACAGAACTTCAGGCAGAGGATGATGAACAGAAGCTATCAGAGCCCAGAATGAATGGCAGCTTGCTGAAAGCCATGAGGTATTCGGATTATGGAAACATGAGTTTTCAAGGGAGCTCAAACATGAAGCATTCTTGCAGTAAATGACTGTAAGTTGTTCTCCAACTCTGTTTTGATATATATATATCACTCATTTCTGATGCATTTTTCTCTTTGATCGGCAGCCTGCTTATTTTATGCCCGACACAATTTAGTGATCAATAGCCCTAGTTGTAGCTTAGCAATATGTATTTTAAGCCTAGGATTGAAGTTAAGGTTTAGTAGCATAGGATAATTTATCTTGATATCTACTTTGTGATTCACTCCCAGAAGTGATTTTAATTTGGCATCTTGGGTTCTTCATTAACGGGTAATTGATATTCTTTTCTCTATAATCGAGTTGGTTCTTTTCTCCATGAATGACAGAATTCATTAATCTAAGGCATCAAGTTAGTTTTCTTAACCCTTGCTCCATAGAGCAAGAGGCAGTCACACTAATTGTATGTGAAACAACATGCCTATGGTTGCATAATGTAAACCTACTAAAATCTTTGCATCATTAATGGATGGAACTAGGGGTGAGGAGAGAGAGGCAGCCCGCCCAAGAACAAACAACAGAAAATAATCATTTTTTTTTAAAAAATTTTCATAAAAAATATTTTACATCGAAACAAATAGGGCATAAGTATTGTAAATAAGACTTTGGATTTCTTGAAGCCATGATTAACATCCACTTTTCGATAATACCATACAGGTCCATACTCGGCCATTATGATACTTGCATTAGAAAATTAGAATACAATGAGGATCCCATTGCAGTAGAGAGCAAAGTATATGATCACTTGACTGCTTTTACCCAAAAAAGAAGAAAAAAAAAATTCCTTCTTAGAATTGATATTATTTAGACAAAAACGGAGCCATTTCAATGGTGATCAGCGAAATATGTGTTTATGAAGATGGGAAAAAAAGAATACAAGAGAGGTAAGAACTCCATGATAAATCACAAAATTGGTCAGGACGGTGGCGGTGGGTCAGTCTAGAGCGGCTAGAACCGCATCAACCACTTCTTGAGTTGTGCTGTGTCCACCAAGGTCCCTTGTCCGGTACTCGCCCTCTTTTATCACTTGCTTCACAGCAGTCTCTAATCGATCAGCAAATGAAGGAAACTGGAGATGTCTCAGCATCATGGCAGATGAGAGAAGCAGGGCTACTGGGTTGGCTTTCTTTTGTTCCAATAGTTTCTCATTGCCCACGTTCCCTGCCGAAGCACCTTGCTCAAAGATAGCATGATCAGCCCCGACATTGCCTGCAACATCACCCATGCGTGGATCAAAAGCAGCAAAACAATATTCGATCGCATGGTTACATTATGTTTTCTTTTTCTTTCTCTGGGTTGCTGTCTAGAGAGAGAGAGAGAGAGAGAGAGAGAAAAGGTCATTCTCAGCATTACACTAAATACAATTAGGGTTAGTAATTTCTGACAAGATCCGCAAACTCAATACAAACTTAACACGAATTTAGCAGGGTAGAGTTGAGAGGATCCTGGGTTACTTCAAGGCTAAATAAGAAGTCACTCACGGATCCTTGTCCACTTCCTATGTTATATCCTAATTAGTATCAAAAGTTTAAACCCCTCATATGCTGGACTCAGTTGTAGTTGTCTACACAATCTTACACAATGCGACTCTCCAACTCTAATTTGATGGAGATTTGCTATCATGCAACTGAAGCACAAGTTGTCTTTCACACTAATCTGTAACCAAATCTAATCATGATGTTTTACTGTGTTGCATAAGTCATCACCATGGCTTAAGACAGCATTGTGATCTCTTATGCTGCAGAAAAAAGGTTTTATTACCCACATGCAAGCAATGATGATGCACCTAGCTTGGAGATCTAGACAAGAGTATGTAGACACAAATGGAATAATGTGAGAGAGAGAGAGAGAGAGAGAGAGAGAGAGAGACTATAAGAATATGAGCTCTGAAATTTAAAATATATGTGGACCTACCTCCCGGCATGACTCCTGTGCCACCAGCAATACCAGCTGCTGTATTTGCAACTAGATTACCATAAAGATTTGGTGTCACCTACAAAATGTAAACCAGCCTGCATCATCTACACAAACCTTTTTTCTATTTGATAAAATAGTAGAAGGAGAACAAAAAGAGTAAAGATAAATCAGAACAGTTCCAGAAAACCATTATCATAAGCTCCTGCTGCATTAATTTCTCTCATATGATTAATTGATATTAAAAAAAAAAAAAAAAAACCACCAAAATTTCTTATCCCGTTCTCCAATAAATGCAGCAAACTAACTATACCCGCCTGGGCATCAATTAACTATAAGCCACTTTCTCAATGAACAACCACACCCCGGAAAAGAACAAGAAAAAAAAGGTTTCTAGTCTCCAATTATCTCATTCTGGCATGATTACTATCCATTACTAAAACCCTCCCGTAAGACATTTTGCTAACCTAAAGAAAATTAGAGCTGATGTAGCTCATGATATTCCATTAATATTACCAACATAAACTACACCGAAGGTAGCCAAGCAATACTAACATAAACCACAGTGGCTTCTTTTGTCTCCCCTTTTTTTTTTTTTTTAATAAGTAAGAAAATTTCATTAAAAAAGCGTAATGCGCCCCTAAGTACACATGAAGTATATACAGGGACAACTCAGCTAGCCCACATAAAAAACCCAAGAAAACCCACATAAAACTACAAAACCCACAAGAGACCCTCTTTTGTCTCTTCTCAAAACAAAAACATTAACAAACAACTACACAAAAACAATATTTACATTTATGTCGCATCATAACACCTTTTCAAACCAAACACAGAAAACGCTTCCTAAAATGCATTAACAAACAGAGAGCCAGAACCAGTAGTATTATTTGAACATAGATTCACATACCATGACATCAAATTGCTCAGGCTTTGAAACAAGTTGCATGCAGCAGTTGTCCACAATAATCTCATTGTACTGGATTCCAGGATATTTTGTCGCAACCTCTCGACAAGATTCTAAGAACAGACCATCTGCAAGCTTCATAATGTTTGCTTTGTGCACAGCAGTCACCTTCTTCCTGTTATTCAAGTAAGAATACTCGAATGCATACTTTGCAATCCTCTCCGAACAGAACTTTGTTATCACCTACCCAAAACATTAGTATGAGGCACAAACTAAAATATTCATGAAAAATACAAAAATCACAAATTTATACAAAGATTTGCGTTGACCTAATACTTCCAAAACGGATACCAATAAAATCACAATGATGAAAATGAAAGAAACGAACTGAACCATCCTCTAGATTTTTTTAGGGTAAATTCACAGTCATATGATTCAGATTTTTCCATCTCAAACATATTCATAGAAAATTTAAAGGAAAAAACCACATCTTCTAGATTTTAAGAGCTCTAGACATTATTTTCAATCAATCGATTCACAGTTTATATATATATATTACTGTCTCAGCACACAATTCAGCAACACACAATGAATTAAAGAATAGTTCTCCACCTTGAGGCTTTCGACGACGCCGGGAACGACCTCGTGCTCGAGGCCAGAGTACTCGCCCTCGGTGTTCTCTCTAATGACGACGATGTCGACGTTCTCATGGCGCGTGGGGAGGCCCGGGAGGTTGAAGCAGTTGACAAGCGAGGCGTAGAGGTCGAGCTCCTTCCTGAGCTGCACGTTGAGCGAGCTCACGCCGCCGCCCATGGGCGTGACCAGCCCGCCCTTCAGGCACACCTTGTTCTTCTTGATCGACTCTATCACCTCCTCGGGGACCCTCTTCATGTCCCCGCGCACCTCGTACCGCTCGAAGTACACCGGCGCGTGCATCGCCTCCATCACCTGCTCCACCGCACCGGTCACCAGTGGTCCGATCCCGTCTCCCGGGATCAATGTCACGGGGCGTGGAGTGCCGTCTCCCGGCCGGGGCATGTACGTCACGGACCGGGCTGGGTTGAGGCGCGTGGCGGGGCCTGGCGGTTTCGAGAGGAGTTGTTTCAGAACGGGTATGGCTTTTCTCGCCATCGAGGTTCTGGGATTGGATCGGGTCGGGTTTTAGGGTTTTGCGGAGGGAGAGGGCTGCGTAAGAAAAACGAAGCAGGAAGAAAAAGAGGAGGGGGAGGATGGTGGAGGAAGGAATACTCAGATGCTTCGTGTCGGAATTTCATTGGTGGTAAGCGGGTTCAATTGTTGACCTTTGTTTCCAGTCAATGTTAAAAAAAATAATAATAATAACAATAAAATGAATAAATAGTTCTGGGAAAGTTCCAAATTATGGGGTTAAATGGGTTTTACACAAAATGTTAAGCCCAAGCGATTTGACTCAGAAAAAGCCCATTAAACTGAATCTCTTTGAAGAGTAATTCATCTCAAACCCTGCCAAAACCCTAGGAAACTCTGAGCAGCACAGAGCTGAAGTAGCCGAGCACAAGAAGAAGAAGTAGAAGAAGAAGAGGAAGAAGAAAATGGGAAAGTTCCCACCATCACTGCGTTCAACAATCTCAACTACGCTCATGAAAAAGCAATCTTCTGTTATTCCTGCAAAGTCCCCAGCCCCACCCCCGCCTCTAAATTCCCGTCACTTTCCCAAGAAACCCACCAGGAGAACAACCCCACAACTTTCAGGGAAAACCCAAGACTCCTCCTCCTCTCCCCCACCGTCCCCTTTCAAATCCCCAAACCTCTCTGATGCCAAGAAGCTCATCGACTCCATCATCTCCTCCACCAACGCCAGAGTCCTGCTCGACCTTCGCTTCCACAACTCTCTCCTCCAATCCTATGCCTCCATCTCCACCGTCCACGACTCCATCTCGCTCCTCCGCCACATGGTCAAGTCCCACCCTTCCTTCTCCCCCGACCGATTCACCTACAACATCCTACTCTCCCAGTCCTGCAAAGAACCCGACTGCACTCTCGCCTCTGTTCACCAGACCCTCAATCTTATGCTCACCAATGGGTTTGAACCTGATAGGGTCACCACAGATATTGCCGTCCGGTCGCTCTGCTTAGCGGGTCGAATTGAGCATGCTATTGAATTGGTAAAAGAATTATCTTCAAAACACACTAAGCCTGATACTTATACGTATAATTTTCTTGTTAAGCATCTCTGTAAGTCCAGGGCTTTGAGCACGGTCTATAATTTTATTGATGATATGCGAAACTCCTTTGATTTGAAGCCTGATCTTATTACTTATACAATTTTGATTGATAATGTGTGTAATACAAAGAATCTCCGCGAGGCGATGAGGTTGGTGGGTGTGCTTAATGAGGAGGGGTTTAAGCCTGATTGCTTTGTTTACAATACAATTATGAAGGGCTATTGTATGTTAAGTAGAGGGAGTGAAGCAATTGGGGTTTATAATAAAATGAAGGAGGAAGGCGTGGAGCCTGATCTTGTTACATATAACACATTGATTTTTGGGTTGTCGAAGGCCGGCCGGGTTAGGGAAGCTAGGAAGCTTCTGGGTATTATGGCGGAGAAGGGTCATTTCCCAGATGCTGTTACGTACACTTCGCTGATGAATGGGATGTGTCGGGAGGGGGATGCTTTGGGTGCATTGGCGTTGTTGGAGGAGATGGAAGCAAAGGGGTGTAGTCCTAATTCTTGCACTTACAATACGCTGCTTAATGGATTGTGCAAGTCTAGAATTTTGGAAAAAGGGATTGAACTGTATGGGGTGATGAAATCAGAGAATATGAAGCTTGAGACGGCGGCCTATGCTACCTTCGTGAGGGCACTTTGTAGGGAAGGGAGGGTAGCAGAAGCTTATGAAGTGTTTGATTATGCGGTTGAGAGTAAGAGTTTAATGGATGTTGCTGCTTACACAACATTGGAAAGTTCGCTTAAATGGCTGAAGAAAGCTAAAGAACAGGGCCATGCTATCTAACTGGTATGTAAAATAAAATGCATTGGTTTAAATGGAAATCTAGTTAATATATGATGGGATCCTATTTTGTGATTGCTACTATCCAAAAAAAAAAAAAAAGTTTTTGATTTTAGATGTAAGAAATTAACTCAGAATACCTATTCTTGAAGGAGGTAATATAGGCATTAATCTCGACCACCATCCACAATCTCTTGATCAACTCAGTTGTCTATAAGTATTCTGATTGATTGAACGGTTGGATGCCATCTATTTATCTTAAATACGATTCCTCATTATTAGGTGATCAATATAGCATGCTAATTTTTGTTTCCTTACATAGAAAGTGTTTCTTGGCTTTTGATAAAAGGTGCATAAAGTTCTCTATATGACACAAGCATTGGCTGGGCGAGGATACTCAACTTGCTGTCAACTTGTTTGTTTCTAATTTCTTTTTTTTTTCTTTTTTTTATAAGTAAGAAACCAATCTCCTTAAAAGCATGTTCGTTTCTAATTACTGAAAACAAAATTTGTATAATTTGTATCACCTAATAACTTTGTGATATTCTCTTGTATAATAATGGAGGTAAGATGGATCAACATTTTGATATTAGATTCCATGTTATTGTAAACTTTATGACTCCATATTATTATAAAAAACCTCAATAAGATGACTTATTAGACGTGACCATGATTTTGCTCCCTTTGCACTGAGCCCTTTGGGGTTAAAATTTGACAGAGTGACACCAATTTTTCTTGATGCATGTTGTCCATTCCACACCTTTAATCATGACAAATACCTGGTTTTTGGCTACTTGTACATTCATCGAAAGGCCAAATTTGTTAAGGTCTTCTTTACTATTGTACTGCAAATAAAGTTGTTGCATGTTTTTTTTTTCCTGAAGGCGTACTCATACTTACATCTTTCCTGTCATACTAACCAAAATCAAAATGATGTGTCATTTTTGAAAATAAAATGATCTCATGATTATGGTAAGTGACATTTGTCAACATGGGCTTACTGTGCCACTAGGCACTAATCCATATAGAATTGCTGATTATGGCTCTATTCTTATCCAATTTTTGGTTCATAATATTTCTATGTTAAACTTTGGAAATAAAAGATCTCCGTAGCTCTATACTTCACTCATTATGTATGGCTATCTCATCTCATTCATCTTCTGCTGCAAATATTGCCGGCATGTTTCTCTTCCTTGAAGGTCTTGACAGAAGTGACACCATCCTCTCATTCATTGCCACGAGCTCTCTTGTGCTGAGGTTGTTGTAGGTTCTATTGTTGACTTGAGTCGTCAATGAGCATTTCTTGTTCAAAGAAGAAGACTCTGTGCAAGTGTTACATTACTATCCTTGGTACACAAGGGCTTGCAGCTGTTTCAGTGAAATTGGAAGTGGTTGCAACAAAATGCCCTGATTGGATGGTCCTGAGCTTGAAGTGGTTGTCCAAGAAATCTATTGTACTATCCCTGGTGCACAAAAGGCTTGCAGCAGTATGGTTGAATTAATTGAGAGAGCAATATATCGCCAACTCAAGTAGGTAGAGCCAGGTGAACCATTGGCTGATGGTATTTTTATTTTTTTTGGCTTTAGTTTACCTCCCCAATCCTCCTCTCAGTATTGTCATCGTGTGGCATTAGTATACCATACTATAAGCTCATTATTGTTGATTAGCTAATCTAGGCCATAGTATTTCTTGTCACCTAGATACTTGGTTTTTATGTGGTAAAAATGTTGTTTCTAGTCTGATTAGTCAGAAAGCACGTGCGTCTATATTGTTAGGTTAGAGGGTTTCCTGGAAGCTCATATACCTATTATTTACTTATGTAATAATGGCTCTTTTTCTAGAAGCTCATAATAGGGTCCACTTTCTCTGTCCTCAGAAGAGTCTAGTGACTCTTTCCCTTTTATTTTGCTTTGACATCAGCCATCTCCTTCTTTGTTCTCTTTCTCTTTCTGGGTTTCAACCTATTGTCACCTGTCTCTTGTTATCCCCTCCAAAAAACCCAACTTTCCCAGAAATCCTTTCTCCTAAAGAGCCCAAGCGACCTTCTTTATGTACCTCTTTGTAGGATATCAATGGCCAAAAGATCCTTCAAGTTAGGGTATTTCTGGATCAGAAGATCCTTAACATTTTGATGATCATGATAATGACAATGATGATGAGGGTGATAAAGAAGAAGAAGAAGATGATCTAGAATATATAAGGAAGAAGGTTATAATAAGGATAGTCTCAGCTGGGCAGAGAATCAGTGCTTTGGGACCCATCTTGAATTGTATTTGTATTATTAATATTAACAATATTAGTAGCATTGGTTCATTATGTTGCTAGGCTGATGGATGTGGTATGGACTTGAGACTGGCGAAGACATGTCACAATCACCATAAGGTTTGCGAGTGGCAAGCCAAGGTACTTTCGTTCTAGTCAGCAGTGTTTGCCAGCGGTTTTGCCAGCAATTGTAAAAAGTATCGAACTTTTCCTCTTTTTTGTGTTAGAAGAGCTTATGTGGTTTTGTAATGCAAATGGGTCTTTGTGGTTTTTCTTCTTTGTCGATTGTTATGGATTGCAGTGAATTGGGTGTTATTCTTTGCCGACTATGTTTTCTATAGTATAATTTCAGTGACTATTCCGGTTTGTGACTATTGAGTTACAAGGAGGGACAAAAGGACTTCCATGTTCATAGCACATAAGAGCTTGTTGGGTGAGAGGAGAATCTCCTCCAGGACTCCAGCCAATTGTACAGCTCTGAAGGCCCAACTAGAACTGTTGAAATGACGATAAATTGGATCGAATTTTGCAGCCTTTTCTGTTACAGTACCTTGATGTGACATGAGCTTGAAAGGACTTTATGTTGTTTAATACTGTTTCAAGTCTAATATGAGAGCTCGGGTGTGTCCAAGAGGGCAATCTGATTGACCTAACAGGCTGATGCGCATTGCGCACCACGCAACTCAGATGAGGCTGCCATACTTATGGCTTTATTCATATGCTGAAAATCACTATTAAGTACCCAAGTGATGCTTGAAGTTGAAGGACTATCATTGTTGAATCTCTATTTACAAGAATACCATTGGGGAACCCTACCCCTCCTATTCTCCTGTAACGTTTTTGGCCAACAATTTGCAACCTCCAATTGATTCTTTAATCTTGGCATTGAGATCCGGTACCGGATGCAATACCACAAACCCCTGGAAATAAAATTCTTTTATTTATCACAGTGCTTCTCCCAATTCTAGCCTCGAGGCTTGAAATAAGATCTTTTCTATTTCAAATAAAATAGCGGAGAGTAATTTTATTATCAGGATTTAATATTATTGTATCTAGTAATTTTATTATCAGGATTTAATATTATTGTATCTAACTGTACAAGTGATGCAACGTGATAAATATGTTATTATATCATTTAAAAAATTTAAATGATGTGACTTCGTTTATATTATATCAGTTCTCTTAAGTCTTAACTAGGCTTGAAATGAAGAGGAGGCCTAGGCTCTCTTTTTTTCTGGTGTCGGCCCTTTATTTGTTTCACTCTTTTTCGGACCATGCATAAGAGTCTCCGATCGAGTCTAATAGGAAATGGGCCTGGGCGGAGTAAAAACAAAACAAAAAGGAATTGGTCACGGGCCTCGAGCAACGGTCTCGAAACTGGCGATGAAGTGGAGCCGTTCCACTGCTAGAGAGTAGGGAGCCTCTGCCAATTTCGTTGATCGCTTATCGGCCACGGCATGAAAGGCAGTGACTCCGATGAATCGGCCGAACACCACATGACAACGATGTCCGAGCATTTTTTCGGCGATGACACGAGCGAATTGCCCTTCTCCATCTCTATCATTGAGGTCCTCCATCTCTTCTTGAATTAAAAAAAAAAAAAAAATTCAAACAAAAAAGTACGAAACCTGAAATTTCATTTCTTTTTTGTGGTGTTAACGATTTCTGACTCAGAATATGAAAGAGGACTATGGCCTGTTTGTCTGGCCCTGTAGTGTCATCCTGGCCGAGTATGTTTGGCAACAGAGATTGCGTTTTTCCGGGGCAAGCGTGGTTGAGGTAAGGTGCTTTGAATTCCTTTGATCCAAATTGTTTGGGTAATAATTTCAATAATCGACGTTTTCATATATATATATATATATATATATATATATATTTGCCGAAGTTTTCACGGGAAATTTAAATTTAGTGCAATTGTTGGGCTTTGCAGCTTGGCGCCGGGACTTCCTTGCCCAGTTTGGTCGCCGCGAAAGTGGGTGCTGATGTCACTATTACCGACCACTCCGATAGAGTAGAGGTTTACTTCTCAATCAATTTTACTAATCTAAAATTTAACTTATTGCGATTATTATTAATCATTGGACATGTTCAATGTACTTCATGAAGGACCAAAACATCCTCAGACAATTCCTAGGGGATTATACATATTATAATTCTATCAAATTAACTGGTTGGGTTTTTGCTACATCAACCACTTTTAAGATGCAGGAAAATTTGATAAGTACTGAAGTGGTAAATGCTTATGTGGGAAAATCTTAATCATTTAATTTGGAAATAATGGTTAGTATTCAAGGAATCCATTTCATGGTCCAAATTTTGTTTTGTTACATCTAATGGTATATATAGTACCATATCAAATGACGTGATAACATATTCACCATGTGGTATAGATCATTAGATCTGTGAAATCTAATTTGGACCACGAATGAATGAGTATCTATTGTGTTGTGGGGTCTACATTTAAATATGAAGGTTGACGTTTTAACTTTGTACATACTTTTTTTTAATGCTTGAGAAAGACAATGTTTGAGTTTAGAGAAGAATAAGAACTCTAATAGAAAATTAAATTGGTCTGGTGTGTTTCATTTGGCACTTAAGGGACTCCAATGTACTATCTTGCTGTTGACATGGATTCTCTCTCCCCCCTGTTGTTTTGATGATTATGGTGACTCGAGCGACTAGTATGATCACACCTGACCGGTATTTGGGCTGAATGCTAAGTAAAATTTGTTAGAACATTAACATTCAAAAGGGACATAGAATTGAACCCAGTTTTAGCTGCCAAGATGGGCTGTTTTCATATTTTAGTCCTATTCAACTCATTGTCTTCTAAGTAAAAGGTCCTGAGATATCCTTTTGGGCCAAAAGGGGGTTTGCCATATTTTGGACACAGTTTGTGTTTTAATATGTGCGAGAACAACTTCCTACTTAGATAACTATAGCAATGCAGCCCCGAATATAGGGGGGACCTTAATGGAACCAATTCAAGAGGCTATTATTCTTAGAAGTTTCAATTAGAGCCACAAACCAGTAATGAGCATGGAAGCTTTCTGCTAGAAAATGATCATTCTGTGTGGTACACGGGTCTTGTTAGCAAGACTTGTTATTTAATGCCCTTAGGAATATTTTTGTTTAATATGTCTGTAAATAATGTCTTACAGTCCTATTCTTTTGGATTTACAGGTGATGGACAACATGAGAAGAGTGTGTGATCTGAATAAACTCCAGTGTAATGTAATACTATTGCTGCTTTTATTGTTATGTATGTATAAAATTGACAGATCATGTAGTTCCTATGAGCAAAGTGGGTGGAAATTTGCTCTAGATGAAAAGACAAATAATGGTTATCTTTTACTTAATTTTTCTTGAACCCATTGCTCAGTTGCTCATCATCTACAAGCATGAATTGAAAGTATAGTCCCTTTAAACGACTTTAGCCTTTTTGAGTCACTTTTAAGGAGATATAGTACTACTTTGTAGGTACTAGGATTGACATGGGGAGTTTGGGATGCATCCATATTTAGTTTATACCCAAAGATTATACTTGGGGCTGATGTGTTGTATGACACAAGCGGTAGGTTATTTGCTATGCTATATGTTTTTGTCTGTTTTCTCTTTTAATTGAGCTGACATGTGGATTCCATTTGCATTTGTAAGCCTTTGATGACCTCTTTGCCACCGTGACATTCCTGCTTGAAAATTCTCCTGGGTCGGTCTTCATAACAACATATCATAATCGAAGGTATTCTTGTAGCCTGATAAAATATTACCCTGGGTCATGTACACTTTTGTACACATTTAACTAGTATTTGTGAATTTTTTTGTTTTCTTATAAATTTTTCCTTAATAAATGCAGTGGGCATCATCTTATTGAGTTCTTGATGGCAAAATGGGGGTTGAAGTGTGTAAAGCTTCTTGACGGCTTCTCATTCATGCCTAGTGACAAGGCAGCTGGGTTGAGTGGCAACATTCAATTGGCAGAGATTGTTCTGAATAACGTACGGCCTTAGTTAACTAATCCCATTGGATTAGCATCTGGAAATTTCTGATACATTCATTCCGGTCAAAATTCAAGCTTCCCATTGCCATACAAAACTTCTGTCTTATGGGCAAGATGATTATAGTTCAGCTCATCCATGCATTACCACGTTTATGGACTTTCGCTGCTCATCTTTATTGATGAGATCAGGAGTGATTTCTTGACACAAATGTCTGTTGAAGGAGTCGTGTTTCTGCAATTATGTTACAGTCTGATGGAGGACATAGGTTTTGTGTTGTTTCAAGTTTACTATTGCTAATTTGCTAGGCACTGACTTGAGTGGAAAAAGGAAAACCTAAACCCCTAGGCCCTTTGTACTGGCGGTGATAAAGTTCTTGGTTTGATTTGAAATGGGGAACAAGAGTAATATCAGTGACAGCAATTAATGAAATTGCTAATGGACACTGGTGCTCATTTGGACAAGTTTATGATAATGGAAAATGCTAGGAGTCCTACATCTATTATTACTTAACAAATTTTCGTGGAATTGTTATGTCAACCACAAATCAAATTTAATTATTGAATGACTGATGTGGTAAGTGTTGTATGGACTCACAAACTGACATGACAGTCTATGTAGTATTTGCACGTCAATCACAAATTTAATTGTCTAGCGGCTGACATGATAAGTATCATGTGAATTGTCACTTCAATTTATAAGTCAGTAATACTCCTATCAACAATTTGAAATGGACATGCTCTATTTCTGCAATATTGACTCATATCGAAGGAAGAAAATGATGGGTTGGCTACCCATTATTTGATAGATTACCGAGCTCTCATAGTTTAAAATGGACTATACTAAAATGCAACGGCATCTCTTGTTGCAAGAGCCAAAATGTCAGCACACGAGACAACACCATGGCACCAAGCTTCTACTTCTTTCTTTGCACTGTCAATGACATAAAATGCATGCAAGGAAACATTGGGTGGCCTTTCTTTTTCTGCTTTATTGCTCTCTTTTGAGTTTAACAAGATGCAGGCATTACAGAACTAAAAGAACGAAAAAAAATAAAGGCATAAGTTTAAATATTTGTATTCCCAAAAAATAAACAACTTTGGTGGGTTGCTCTTTAATCAAAAGACAAAACTAAGGGCGGGGCTTGGGATAGGGGTGAAAATGCAGATGCGGTTATCACTTTAGGTATTCGAACCCGTGCAGTTATTAAATGCAGTTATTATCCGCTATCCGCATATGCGGTAATAACTATTTTAGATTACTATCAAAATCTGTATACAAGCTTAAATAATGTGGTTATTACTATATGGAAGCTTAAATAAATTATGATTTCACTTATTATACAATTTATGATTATCAGTCATAGAGAGTAATTATTTCATAGAGTAATCGAGATTTGAATTACTCAAAGAAAAGAAAAAAAAGAAAAAGTAAATGTAGTAAGGTATGACTTTGAGATGATAGTGAAAAAAGCCTAACATAACTTAAATATCTTAAACTTACCAAATTCAATATATATATATATATTAAGGGAATGCAGATGTGATTAACTGCATTTGCGTACCCTAAAACAACATCCGCATATGCGAATAACAGATATAGACAGTTATTATTTGCTCGCATTTTCATCCTTAATTTGAGGGCCAGCTTATGACTTTTAAGTTGATTTGCTTAAATCATTAATAATTCTGCATAGTCCATAACTTTTTGGGCAACGCTGAAGGAAAAATTTCAAACCTTGTAATGTTAATTAGTCTATGTAGAACTCATAGACTTAATTGAGTTTATTAAGTGAAGAGAATATCATTCATTTTATAGTTTAGATTAAAGTTCTTAGGTCTAATGGTAATGACCATGTTCTTTTGTTGGAGAATATTATGCTTTCTAAAAATAATAGGCTGAAATTATTCGGTCAATAATCAGCAATAAACACTTTTGATTTTTTAAACATATCATTGTGTCTACTGTCTACTGTCTAGAAGGCATGTATTTGGAAGGTAATAATCAAAATAAACGCGCGGTAGAGTAACCCTTTCCCCTCTTCAATTAAAATAATAATAATAATAATAATTAAAAAAAAAAAAAAAAACTTAAAAGATGGAGTTGCAAAAAATGATTAAAAAAATATAATTAACGAAATAAATAAATTATTCAACAAAATGCAATTATCGTTCAAAACATATAAATGTAATTTGTAATTTATTTTTTCATGCCTGATGTTACTTTATTAAGTTGTCCTAAGTGTTTTTTAATATTTTGAAATCGTTTCATGATTTCTTCATGCATAATTTTTTCACGCCTAACATTGCAGAATATGAAGAATATGAATAATTTGAAATGAACTTAACTTTCTATATAAATTTGGTTTGCACGAGAGTTCAACGGTGACCGGAGGTTCATTTGTCTGGATAGAGATTTCTAGCAATTTTGTAGTTTGAATTACTAGCAATTGGGACTATGAATATGAGAGAATTAATATAAAGCTCACATGCCCAAGCAAATTTTGGGCTGCCCGCCCATTTGTTTGGACAGGTGAACTCCAAATACAAGCAGCAAATTGTTGGGATCTCGGTCGATCCCATTTGCCTCTTCTCGCCTTTAACTCTGCCATTACTTTGGTATGACACTCTTGGACACCACAAAAGATAATGTTGTATATCTTTATTCAAATGGCAGGAAGACTCTGTGAATTACTACCTTGACTGAATGTGGGCAGAAAACTGTGGACCAGGATCCTCTCAAATTATCTATCCGAATTTGAGAGAATTTGGGCAAGTGATTGTGAGAGATCACTTATGAAACCCGCCTGACCAGATAAGTGGTTAGGCAACCCATTTTTTATTTGGTCATATGGGTTCCATAGTGATTTCTCATATTCACTTGATCGATTTTTTTCAAATTCAGGCAAATAATTTGAGAAAATCCTAATTCGAAAACTATTGGGGGACAAGGAGAATCATCATATAGAATGAGCATGTGATGCCAAAGAGTGTTTTTGAATGAAGTTTTAGCTCTCACAATTCCTCCAACAAGCTGCCTACCCTACAACTTTTTCTATAATAATTGTTTGTATTATGCTATTTAGGAAAAAAAAAATTGTTTGTATTATGCTGCTAATTAACATCAATTTCCAAGGCATAAGAAATATCTACTGCCGATTGCTTCCTTGTCTCCCAAGGACACCATCTGTACTGTCATGACCATGACCAGATTCTTGGCCTACAGCTATGAACCTTTCGTATGGAAGTTGAAATTCTTTTTTAATCATTATATATATTCAGAGAATTATACTAGATTATCTTTAAGAGAATATGATTGGGGAGACAAGGAGGCATGCATGCAGGATGAAATTCTTTATTGCAAACGATAACTCAAAGTAATGACATTGAATTATGTTCTAATAAGAGAATTCTACTGCTGATGATTGGGCAGGCAAGGAGGCATGTACATTTTTTCAAAATAATGGCTGCAGATTCTTACCAAAGCAATATGTTGGGTGTCTCATGAGCAACAAGATTAACAATCAATCGGGTGGCGGATTGTTGGCTGCCGGAATCGAAACAGGAGAATCGGGAAGGTAGGATGATCAACCACATTGCCATGTGCACACTGTTTCCCTCATTGTGTTATAAATACAGATTCAACAATGCATGATAGCCTTCAACTTCAAGCATCACTTGTGTACTTAAAGTGATTTTCAGCATTTGAACAAAGCTGTAAACATGGCAGCCTCATCTGAATTGAGTGGTGCGCATCAACCTGTTAGGTCGATTAGCTTGCCCTCTAGGACACACCCAAGTTCTGTCAGGCTTGAATCAGTCTTAAATACCTTAAAATCCTGCCAAATTTCATCAGTTTCGACCCCATTTCCTGTCGGAGCTGAGACCATTCAAACTGGTCTGGTTGGGCTTGCAGAGTTGTACAATTGTCTGGAGGAACTCATCCACTCTCCTCTCACCCAACAAGCTCTTTTGCGCTTTGAACATCGAGAGCTAGTGGAAGAAGTTCTTGACGGGTCGATCACATTGCTGGACACATGCGGCACTACAAGGGGCATTGTCTTTACGATGAAGGAACATGTCAAGACCCTGCAATCGGCATTACGTAGGAAGGGTGTAGATTCAAGAATCGAAGGATATATTCATGCTTACATGCTCTTCAGAAAGAAGGTGAAGAAGGACGTTGCTAAGTGCCTTAAAGAACTGAAGAGAACGGGAAGAAAAGTTTCTTCCTCTCCACCATTGGATTTAGACCCCCGTCTATCGATGGTGTTTGGAGTTCTTAGAGAAGCAAGCGCCATCACCGTCTCCATTTTTAGATCTCTTTTGTTGTTCCTGTCCACGCCTGCAATGGAGACAAACGCTGCTGCACGTTGGTTGTCGTTGGTTTCAAGATTGATGCCGGCGACGGCAGGATTATTGTCCTGTGAGAAAGGCCAGAAGATTGTCAATGAGGTGGGGAGTGTTGACGTTGCTCTTTGTTCTCTCCATGGGCATCTAAGAAATAAAGATGCTAAGGCCGAGGTTCAATTCGCACAAAAGATGTTAGAAACACTCCATCTTAGCATCAATGGTGTTGAGGATGGATTAGATTGTCTGTTTAGGTGTTTACTCCAAAATAGAGTGTCTTTCTTGAACATCCTTGCTAATTAAGGCTATCAAATCTTTGTACATCTTTGTATGAGAATTGACATTTATAAAATAGTATATAGAGAACTCATTGATTTCTTCATATGCAAAATCTGCATAAATTCAAAAACTCTTACCTTTTTGATTGAATTACAAGCAGGCTGTGTTGCCGAAAGTTGAAACTCATGTAAATCTATAAGAGGAATGCTAAATGACCAATTATCCCCCAAGTTGACAAGACAAATTAAAGAGTCTTCTTCACGTGTGATCTCAAACTTTTTCTCAACAAGTTATATTTAATTTCTGTTCTGATATCATGTTAAATCATAACTTATTTCAAAAGCTTAAGTTGATAAAAAAGATTGAATCTAATCATTTAATTAATACTTTGATAAGATGAAATACATAATGTTTTATGTTGCATTACCATTTGTGGGGGATTTAGGGATATGGACACCATCAAAGTGATGAGGTCCAAAGTTTGTGCCTAAAATGTGTAATAGGACATGGCTAAGGGAGCTTTGAGCTGTTAAGGAACTGAGATATGCTTTAACAAGCTAGTCTTACTACATAACCTAGGGCTCTTTTTGATTTGATCTATCACTCTTTGCACTAAAAATAATGGAGGAGCAGCATACATGTACATTCATTCTTGCTGCTCTGTTGGTGATGCCTATGGTAAGCAGATGTGCCTAGATAGTTCCAGCTTAAACATTAATATTGTTCACAACTTAAGGAGTATTTAATTAAAATGTAGGATAAACTCTCTACTCTAATACAATATTAAATTGCTAGTTATCCCTAAAACTTAAGTTAAAAGGAAATGATTATTTTAACCATATTACCCGACTACCTGTTCAAATCATTGACGAAATGAGTTTCATGATGTTTTTCTCTTCGATTTAAAAACGGATTTTAAGAGTTGCTCAAAATACAGTAATTTTCGTCCTTCAATGCTTGAAGTTCATGATACTTTGAGAAGAAAAAACAAAATGGGTGCATTTCTGTGATGACCATATAAGTTGTTTCCATAATTCCATGACCATATCCTGCTATTGCCTACCTTTCGATCACTGAGAAAATCAAGGGAAAGAAAATAAATTTGGTGAATTTTTTGATAAATAGTAAATAATTTGTTTTGCAAAACACAATGGAGACATAACAAGTACAGGCCACTCGTGCACACAATTAAATAGAAACTTCAGCATTGAAATGGCATTGGAATTCTAATCATTATCTATAAATCAATCGTTATGTGCATTATCTTAATCTCAACAGATCTGGATCTCGATCTGTCTAAAGCTTTTGTTTAATAAATTTGGCAGAGCATGGTTCTCCTAGTTGAGACAACCCAGACAGGGCACATCTTTGTAGTTGAGGCAGCTACAATTTTAATCTTTGAAAATGGAGGGTAATGTGGCCGCAGGGGAGGCAAAATGGGTGATGACTCTTACTTATTGTTTCTTGCATCAGAAACACCAAGAAATGACAAAATAGCAGGACACCTCAATAGCCAAGGTGGCCTAAATGAATATCAAATCATTGAAACTATGCTGGCCAAAGCTGTGACAGGCAACCGAAAACAAAGGAAAGCCCACACTGGCACCACATGCTAGTCACATTGACGTGAACAGTTTTGTCTCTTTTTCGTCTCTGTGGGTGTTCCTATATATAGGGAGAATCATAGAATTGGTAGAAGCACCTCAAAGTTGAAGCTTTCTCTGAAAAACAAAGAAAAACAAAGAGCAAACATGGCTGGTAGATACCATGTTCGATCCATTAGCTTGCCTTCCAGATCTCATCCTACCACTCTTAGGCTCGAAGAAGAGCTGAACAAGCTCAAAACATGTTCTGCATCAACATCAGAGTCAATCTGCAAAGGTCTAGCTGGTCTGGACGAGTTGTACAAATGCATGGATGATCTTCTAAACATGTCATCGGCTCAACAAGTCCTGTCTCAAAATCGACATGAGAAATACGTCGAGGAATTGTTGGATGGATCTGTAAGGCTTTTGGACATCTGTGGCATTACAAGGGATACCATTTTGCAGATTAAGGAACATGTTCGAGCTCTTCAATCTGCTCTCCGAAGGAGATCAAAGGGAGATTCTAGCATCGAAAGCAACATCAACAGCTACACCATCTTCAAGAAGAAAATGAAGAAGGATGCCAAGAAGTTGATCACTTCACTGAAGCAAATGGAGAACAAATGGGGCGCATTGCCAGCCTTAGATCTAGATCACCACCTCGGCGCGGTGATTCGAGTGATTAGAGAAGTTTGTGTGATGAATGTTTCCATCTTTCAATCCCTCTTGCTGTTCTTGACAGCGCCAGTGTCAAAGACAAAGCCAACTGGGTGGTCACTGGTCTCAAAGCTGATGCACAAGGGCGCAGTAGCTTGCGAAGAAAAACAAGAGATTGTCAATGAAATGGAAGCTGTTGATGCTTCACTACGCACCCTCTCCAGATTTGCCTCAAGCAGCCATAAAAGTTTGGAGGATTTGGAGAGTAGCATGGAAAAAATGGAGAATGGTTTGGAGTGCTTGTTTAGGCGCTTGATCAAGACAAGAGCCTCTCTTTTGAACATAATCTCTCAATAAAGCATCACCAAAAGCCATTTTTTCTATCTAAATCCTGGAAGGCCATCAGATTTTTTAGAGGATGTGCCAAAAGGGTTCATTTTCCCTATCCAACAACTATGTACATGTATCAAATTATTATAGAATGAATACAAACAGAAAGTTCGAACTCCTCATCAATTTTTATTTATTTATTTATTTCTTCTTACATATTCTCTATTGGTTGAGAGGGTTCATTGATTAAGATATCCTTTGTTTGCTTGAGGATATGCCTCTCATGTATATAAGGCTCTTCATCTTTTCTAAGTTTCAACCTCATATTTAGTAGCCCGATCCAGGTTATCAACCATCTTGGTTAATACTGGATTGGGATTTAGGATTTCCAGCAATTTTGTGTTCAAATTGTTAACAAATTTGACAGCAAATGTGAAAGATTATGTGAAACTCGCACGTCTAAATAAATTTTGGACTGTCTAGTTACCCTACTCGGACAGGTAGGTCCTATAGAGGCTCTCATAATTATTGTCTCAATTGTTAGCACTCCGAACACTTCACTCGGAATCTCTGTTTGCTAATACCTCAATTTATCTCAAATTCGGTTAAAGTAAATTCTTTCAACCTAATCTATTAAACTGAAATTTGTCATGCGATGAAAAATGATAAATGTCAAGAAAACTTTGTCCTTTATTTAGTTTGGAAAATAAATGGTACATCTCTATCATTTTATTATGGTGGAATATGAATAACAATTATGTACGAAATTAAGAAGCAACTTTATTAATGAAAGATTTATTAGCCTGTTTTCAAAGAGAAGCAATTGAGGTGATCCAAAAGTTAATATTGCATTGCTTATATTATTTCTCCTTTTATTGAATAAGTGAAATAGGGAGGATTTATTTTATGAATCAAATTTTATTTTGTTATATTTAATTATGTAAATGGTGCCATATAATAATATATACACCGTTAAATCTGTAAAAAAAAAAAAAAATGCATTAACTTGGCTAATATTCCACGCGGAAAGTGATTCGACTTCTTTTTAGTCTCTCATATTGTCCTATTCTATCCCAAATTATTTTATTCATCTTGTATTTCATTTTCTTTATTAATTTATTTTGGGAAATGGGGGTATCATTTTATTAAATAGTGACACATACATTAATAATTATCATATGAAATATTTACGAAGCCATGAGGTGGCACAACAGATTATTAAGAACATGAAACTTGACATATATAATTTATTAAGTTTGAAGTCTCAATTATAAATTATTCCACAGTAAAGATGCTCCTTACAATATTTGAAAAGTCCTATGGTTTTGTCCTCCTAGCCTCCACGTGTAGCAAGAATAAGGGAACATGGAACATGTTATTACAATAAGGTCACAGTCACACGTGTGTGCACATAGAGTTGATTATCCTTTACTCCAACACAGATTCTGCCATATCTGATGCCGATAATTAAGCTTTTTTTTTCTCTTTTATTACAAGCTATTTCCCAAGCAAAAGGCACTCTATATTTGATTTCCAAGCAAGGGTGATCTAATCTTACACACTTTTTCTCATTCTAAACGGTCACAGCCGGCCCCTCACAGAGTCTTTATATTTGAAGTAATTTTTTTTTTTTTAATAGGCCGATTTAAGACGGTCTATTAAATTAAATATGTTATTAGAACACATAATTCTCACATTTTTTTTTTTTTTGAAAAAGTAAGAATAGCATGTATTGTTAATTTCATTAATTAAAAATAAAATAACAGTTTAATAGACTGTGTTTTGATGTAGGACAGCATGTGACTTTATCAAAGCATCAACCGAAAAATTCATTTGAAATCACTCGTTGGATTTTATCTGCTGCACACATATGGAAAATAGCCACCATTGAGTGTTCCCATCCCGAAAAGAATATTTTCTTAGTTTTGAATAATATTGGAAGAAATATTTTCTATAACTAGCATGTGTGGGTGAAATTTATTTTTAAAATATTTTTCAAATACTATTTTTTAAAATTCAAATTCTATTCAGACGATTTTGTTGAGTTTTTCCCACTTTAGACGATTTTGTTGGCTTTTGAGATTTAGTATTTTTTTTTTTTTTCTAAGTATTTTGATAGCTTGTTTATTTTATAAAGCCAAAGTGGTCGAACTTCTTTTCTTTTCTTTTCTTATCGCTTCCGCTACATCAGTATTTGAGGAAATTCTTCAGGAAAATTTTGTCCTTTATTTTTTAATTTTTAATTTTTAATTTTTAATTTTTAATTTTTAATTTTTAATTTTTAATTTTAATTTTTTTGGATGAATGGAAAGCAAGTTGAGCTCCAGCATAAAGGGTCAAAAAGCAAGAAGAATAAAGAATGGTTAGTGGATAAAAATTTCATATAGTGTAAAAGCATATTCTTTTTTCTTTTCTTTTTTTTTTTCCCTTTCTTTTTGTCTCCTATAATAAATTAAGTCCAACTTCTCGAAATCTCTTGAGCCTCGTCTTTACAAATTGTTTATTTCAATCTTATAGTTAAAAATTCAATTCAAGCCTGCCCAAATGCCTGATGTAATAGTTTCAAAGTCAAATTAGAAGAAACTTGAAAGATCTGTTATTATTTTATTATTTTTTAACACTAAATCTGGACATGACCTACCAATTAAGATCAATCTCTACCACTAATTTTGCTTACAAGATTTTAGAACCAACAGCTTGGCTAGAATCCTATCCTTGTCCTCGGTTCAACCCTGCCTCAAAAATTCAAAACTATTGGAGTCTACCAATAAAAAGTATTATAAAATACAAAGAAAAAGAAGAAAATAACTAATAACAACCATTCAAGACAGCAACATAAACGGCATCCAACTCCTCACAGATTCCGCTCCGTCTAGAAATTAGACTTTTGTGAGCATCCATTATCTCTCCCGTCATCAAGGTCGCCATCGTCGATCAAGATTGGTTGTAATTTGCTAACTAAATTGCAGTTTGTTCTAACCGTAAATGAAAGGGAGTCTTGTTGAAAGGTTGAGATTGATTGCAATTCACCGACCTGCTCCGTTTGTAAATGAGAGAGAGTCTCGATAATGCCCATTTGTTCGAACTTGTTCAAACAGATGAATTTTGTCACCAATTTGGATAGTCGATTGTGGAAAATTTGGATCCGATCATTGCAGTGGTTGGATTCACGGACCAAGGACTAGACGAATGATATGTACCTAGTAGTGGCACGAGTCATGTACTAAAAACTCACATCTTACATTGGAAGGTTGTAAACCTCAAGGGGTACATAGTCCCAACACGCCACCCGTGCACCCATATATTAATCATAACATATACATTGCTTATTTTAACCACCATCCTCTATCTAAACTCTGCAATTAATTAATTAATTAATTAACTAATTAATTAATACGGTTCAGGATCTCTCCGGATCTTGATTTCTAGAGACCCAAGGACCAAGGTTCTTGATACAAAATAACTTTAATAGTGACTTGTACCCTCCAATGAAGAACTACCACGGGAGCTTGAAACACAATATTAAAAATGTGAGTAATGCTACATGTCATACCCATGTCCCTCTTGTGTCCCTCTAAAAATGAGGTGGCTTTTAAAATCAACATTAAACTTGTGATTGATCAAAATTGAATTTTGATCACATTGTGATTTTAAAAGCCACATCATTTTTAGAGGGATACAAGAAGGACATGGGTATGACGTTTAGAATTACTCTAAAAATGTACGTCCACGTCATATTGTGAACGATGTTTTGGTAGGGGTGAGTGATGACGGCGGACACCCTATTGATCCGGCCTCAGTCAAATTGGATGTCTGGTAAATCATTATTTATTCTAAAAATTTAAGTTAATAGGATAAGGTAAATTTAATTATTTAATCAATACTTTAACACTTTCACTCATGTGAGATCAGGATCCCTTACAATTTCTTTATAATTATAGATTCTCAAATTCTGTGAATTTATGTCATCTCGTTCATCAAACGACATGAAAAATGCTAAATATTAAAGATGTGGCATATTACCAATGAGAATTGAATATATTTTTATCAGGTTGTTGCACTTTATGTCGTAGAAAAATTTTGAGTCAAAAACTGTCTTTTGGTTTAGCAAAGAAGAAGCGTCTCTATAAAAGTAAAGAAAAAACTTTTTGAAATGATTTTTTTTTCCAGGCAACATGTCATATTTTTAATAAGTGACATTTTTCATGCCATTCAATGTAAAACAGTGGCCTGAATTCACATAATTTGAGAATAGATAATCCCAATCTTCTCATGTGTAGACTCAAACTGTCTTTTAATATGTGAAGAATATTTAATTGAAATAGAAGTGAAGGACTGAGACTAGGTTCGAATTCAAGACTTAAACTGATACGAATAAATAAATTTAATCATTTAATCAATATTTTAATAGTTACTCTTGCCAAAAGGATAGGTTTTTTGATCGGGTGTAGACATGCATTTTAGATATATATTGTGTTCCAAAGTGATGTACGTGGCAGCTCTCTATTTGAAGGCGTAAGATTTACACCAAATTTTTTTATAGAAGTTTTTTCACTTCTCGTGTTCCTAGGAACTTGGGCCGGCCACGTACACATTGTTCAATTAATGGCAGATAACCAACTTCCATGAATATTGAAGCATGGATAAGCATGCGTCGGCGGTGACGGTGGTACATGGCAGAGAACAAAGCTCCCTAATTAATACATACAGTCTTGGTGCACCCAATTATGGAATCAATAGTTACACCGTACCCAAATGACACCTTTTGTATAATATTAAACAAAGGAAATCTTGTTGGTTGAAAGACTTGACAACATATCCCACGCAATAGAGAACCCCCGGCCCCCACACTGCCTCCACATGTTAATCGCATTGGCACATTTTTAGGACCTCTAGATTCTTCTGTCCCCCTTCCCATCTAAATTCCTTGGTATAAATACGCGATGATGGCTAAATCAATCTTTCACTGAGCTTTTTCCATGATGAAGAGACCAACCATGGCTGCAGCCTTCTCCCCAAATGTTCGATCCATCAGCTTGCCGCCTAGATCTCATCCGACCACAGTCAGAGTCGAGGAAGAGCTAAACAAGCTTAAATCCTGGGAATCATCGAGTTCGTCATCATCAAAGGCAGAAACAATATGCGTTGGTCTATCACTTCTGAGCGAGTTGTACAGACGCATAGAAGATCTTCTCAATCTGCCATTGACCCAACAAGCTCTTTCCCAAGATCAACACCAGAAATGGGTAAACGAGTTGTTGGAAGGCTCCTTAAGATACCTGGATGCATGTGGAAACACCAGGGATTCTGTTCTCTCCATGCAAGAAACTATTCGAGAGCTTCAATCTGCTCTTCGCCGGAGAAAGGTTGGAGACTCGAGCGTCGAAAGCGTTGTCTCTGCTTACATTTGCTCGAGAAGAAAGATGAAAAAGGAGACCGCAAAGTCTCTAGCCTCGTTGAAGCCAATGGACGGCAAATTCGGCGGCTCCGGCCTTATGTTAGATCTCGATGATCATCTCTTGGCGGTGGTTAGAGTGCTCAGAGAAACAAGCTTGATTACTATTTCAATCTTCCACGCCCTCTTGTTGTTCCTCTCCATGCCGGTGTTGAAGCCAAAGGCTAGCAGATGGTCGTTGGTTTCCAAATTGGTTCAGAAAGGTGCGTTGGCTCGCAAAGAAAAACAGGAGAACGTGGATGAATTGGAAGGCGTTGATATGGCTCTCGGCAACCTCTTGATGCAGAGCTCAAGCAGAGATGTCGAGGGGCAAAAGATACAGTCGGCACAGATAAGGTTGGATGCTTTAGATGTTAGCATGGAAGGCCTTGTGAAAGGGTTGGAGTGCTTGTTTAGGCGCTTGATCCAAACCAGAGTCTTCCTCCTAAACATAATGTCTCACTAGGTGATTGCCGACAGGCCAGCAATTCAAAACGTTTATTTTTGTACTTGAAAATGTATAGATACACATTGCTATACATGTAATTAATTCGATTTGCAATTTTATTTGTTAGAATCAATAGGGTTTTCAAATCGTTCCTTTGAGAAAATTGAAACCCTTCTTAATTATTGGTCGATCATGATACTCTCGAGAAATCAATGGCGGAACAATATCAACATAATTGAAGAAACTTTTGATGACACAGATTTCTATTTCTCAAGGATATCTCATGATGATGATCAAGACATTTGGTCAAATCCCGCGAAACTATTTCACAAAAATTCGTTGATTGATATCTTCTTTTCATAAAGCAAATCACTTTTGATTGTTGAATACTCCACCATTTCATAGAAAGTATATTTCATATATATGTATATATAAAAATTAAAAAGCAAATCGCTTGGATTTTTGAATAATCCACGTCACTTTTGCTTCAATTGTAACAAAAAAAAGATTTCCTTTTCCTTTTTGTTAGTGCAATATTGTGAGTTGACTGATTGCTTGGGCAAGAAGTTTTGGATTTTGTCTTTTCCAAGTTGGCATGAATCCACTAAGTCAATGGATGTATTGGGCCTGTCTTGGATTTTTTTTAGACTTTATGGTTTTTTACCCGTTTGGGCCAATGACCTGTTTGGTCCAAATTTTATTTTCCTATTCCTTATTCAAATTTTTTTAACAACAGAACAGAGTTCAAAGAAAATCATAGAGCAATTTCTCTCGATTAAATTTATTAAATTGACATATATTTAAAATAATAAAATGTATGTAAGTTTCACATGTACTTTTAAAAATTATATGCAGTTTTAATAAAACATGTAATTCTTACATACATTCTGAATGCATATCAATTTAATAAACTATATATATATATTTCAGCCTCCACGACCTCAAAGCATAGACACATCCCATGAGCAGATGGGCATACCCCTACCGTAATTTAAATCAACGCCTACCACCTATTATGATAAATAATGTTAAAATTAGTGACCGTTTTAATGGAGCCGTAAACTCTTAATTTTCATACAAGATAGAAATATGTTTTTTGGATTGAAATATTACCCGATAATACTATTCAATCAACCTAAAAGTTTTATAGAAAAACACATTAGAGATGGTAAACGCTAACATGATGAGGATCCTTGCAAATCACCTTGTAAAAAAGAATAAAAATGAAATAATTGAAATATTATTACTCTAAATATCCCCTACAAAATATTATTTTATTTGCTCGTAAATCATAATATAGTTGATATCCTAAATATTTCGTAAGAGACATTATTTTATCCTTAAAAAAAATAAAATAAAAAATGGTACTTCTTATTTCTTAACTTTTAAAATTCGACATTGGATTCTGCCACTCTCAATCATCAAGTCCTCCACTTATTATTCCACGTGTCAAATCTCCTAACGGCTATATCTTCCGCTCACACGATCCTCCTGATTCAAGAAAATAAACCTCAATCAAAAAGGATCGGTGCCATCAGCGGGCCCCCGGAGTGGGACTATCGGATCGAGAACCAAAAAGATCGACTTTCCAACTCAGGCGACCGTTACCTATTCCAAGAAAGGTAAGACAAAAACCACACCGCTCTGTCTCTCAGTCTCTCTCTCTTTCTCGCGCACACTGCACACACATTCTCGGCCATGACCGTCGCTAGTGTAGCCACGACCAAAGCCAAGAGTATCATGAAGCTCAGCATCTCTCTCTTCCGCCGTGGCTTCAACTCTTCGAAATGGTACATTTCTCTATCTTCCTCTTCCATTATTTTCTGGGTTGCGAAGAAAATCTATAAAAATTTTAGTTCTTTTGATGATTGATTCTGGGTCTTGGGGTTTTTGTTCTGAATATACGAGGCCTTGATAGATGATGCAAGAATACTGATTTTCTAGGCAACCGAAGGGAACAGGGGCTAGCTAGTATCTACTTCTTTAGGCTTTAGCTATCTGATTATTGATTAGCATTTTCTTTTTACTTTGGAATAAATATGAGAAATGAATTTCGGGTTTGTTCAACAGCAAGACAGCGGCGAAGATGGCGGTGGCTAGAATAAAGCTGCTAAGGAACAAGAGACAGGTGGTGGTGAAGCAGATGAGGCGAGACATTGCTTTGCTTCTACAGTCTGGTCAAGATGCCACTGCTCGCATCCGGGTAATTCACCATCTAAATTTCTGTTTTGGGTGTCAAAATGAAGTTTGAAGGGAATCAAATTGAGTCTTATATCCCAACATCTATGGATAAATGTGTATTGGGTTTTTTCATTGGAGTAGGATTTTATGTTATTTTGGCTTTGGGTGTAGTAGAATCTTGTTTACCGTGTTTTTTTTATTGGCATTGCTGTTAACATGATGGTAATTGTCCATCAAAAATTTATTTTTTGGGTTTCAGACTGAAGTTTGAAATGAAACAAACCAAGTCTTTATAGGCCAACATTTGCGGATATCTGTGTTTTGGGTTTCTTCATTGGAGTAGGAATTGATATTATTTTAGCTTGCGGTGTACTATAATCTTGTTTATCTTAAACTGGAATTGCAGCTAACATATTGCTTTTCGTTTTATATTTTTATGATTAGATTCCCTTGGAGTCACTATCAATAATATGTTTTGTGTATGTTGAAGCTGAAAATGTGCAATATAATGGAAACGCCATGAGAGGAAATAACATTTGTCTTTTAAGCATCGAGAGAAAAGGAATGGAGCTAGTTCGGTTTCTTTTTATGGCCCTATTTTGGGTTGTTTGGGTCAATATTCCAGTGTTTGGACATCGGGTTCGAATTAATTTGTGGTGTTCAAAATTAGAAGTTAAATGAGCCCACTGCCTTTGCTGGCTAAACTTGACTGATGAAAACTTATTTGACTTTAGTGTGATCAGAGTGACCATGTCCCGAAATTACATAACAACATGATTGTAAGGTACTAATTAAGTGAAGCACAATAGATTGGATTCCTTTTCCTTGGGTTGTCCAATACACGAATTTCAATTGGTTTGTTGCCATTTTGATGCATTTCTGAGATCAGAATGTTGAAACAGAAACCACAGAAGTGGTTAGAAGGAGATGGACTTGCTCTCATTTAAGTGTGTAACTAAACAGGTCATCAAATTAATTGTGTGTTCACCCTTCCATTCCACAAGCTAATATATTTGATTGGTGTTGTGAAACCGGAATATGTATCAAGTCCACCTTTTAACTAATCGAAGTTATTCATTGCCTCTCTGAATGCTTCTTTCATAGATGCAATAGCACACTGGGTTGTATCAGTTATAGTGCCAAAGCTACTACAGCTTATGGCTTAGTGTCTTTGCAATCATAGGATGCTCATATTTAACTTGATGAAAGTTGATTGTTTTTGCACTTTATATTATATAAAATGATTCTAATAAACACCTTGCCCTTGCATTTCCAGTTCAAAGATTTGTTTTGGCTCTATTTTACCGGGTTTTCTAATGGATTCTCTGTTGTTTATGGTGTACATAGTTTTCTCTCTCTTTTTCTCTTTATGTATATATATATATATATATATTTTTTTTTTTTTCTGAGTTCGCGGACAGAAAAATGCTTCTTCTCTCTACTACTTCCCTTGTAAATCTATTCAGATTTTCTTCTTAATCCTGAAAGTGGTGTGGTTTACAGTTTGTTGGTTTTTCGAATTAGTGCTATCAGAGGCTTGGATCAGCCTTTTCATATCAGATCCCAAAATTCTTATAACTAGGTGTGTGTACATAAAGAAGGATAAGATCACAACAGCTACTTTTATTAGTGAGCATTATCTATTTGTGGCTCTTCCATTCAGATGGTAGGGGTTGTTTGACAAACCACTCTAACTCTCCCTCTATTTCTGTTCACTTCTCCAAAAAAAAAAACATTTTAACTTTTAAAAAACATTCTAACTTTTTTACACTTTTTATATCACATCAACAATTTTTTATTACTATTCAAATAAAAAAAAAACCCACTACAAAACAAAACTTTTTCACTTTTCTATAAAATATTCTCAAATTTTATATCACATCAATCACTGCTTATTACTATTCAAACAATTATTCCATAACACAACTACTTACCAAACATGCATAGCTTCTTAAATTTCATGTTATTGAAGGCCTGGTGGAGGCTTCAATTCTTTATTTTCTTTTTTCTTTTCTGTTTGGTAATACCTCCTTCCATGTCAGCTGCCAATGGTTTTGGCTCATTTTTGTAAACGACATTTGCAAATTGGGATTTGGCAGAATGGCATGGCTTGTTGATGGTAAAAATAAATGAATTTGACCAGCAGCATGGTTCATTTTTGTTGTTTTTTTTGTAGGTTGAACATGTTATCAGAGAACAGAATGTTCTGGCTGCAAATGAGTTCATTGAGCTCTTCTGTGAATTAGTTGTGTCCAGACTTTCGATCATTGCAAAGCGAAGGTGAAAGAAATGAAAAATATTTATTACTTTCTAAGGCTTAAATACATGTGAGTCTGATCTTGGTCCATCTATTCCAGGGAATGCCCAGCAGATCTGAAAGAAGGGATTGCTAGCTTAATATTTGCATCCCCCAGGTGCTCGGAAATTCCTGAACTAGTGGCAATTAGGAATATTTTTGAGAAAAAATATGGGAAAGATTTTGTATCTGCAGCTACTGATCTGCGCCCTAACTGTGGTGTGAACCGCATGGTAACTACCATCTTCCTTTGGTTAATTGTATCTCATATAACAAATAAAATCCCTAATTGACTGGAATAGCTTACCTGTGAGTGAGTCAGATGATAGTTATCTTTTTATGTTCTCTGTAAGATTATTGTTTTTTTTTCTTTTCAAAATTGTAGTTAATTGACAAGCTCTCTGTAAGAACCCCTACTGGTGAAGTAAAGTTGAAAGTCATGAAGGAAATAGCGAAGGAGCACCAGATCGAATGGGATACAGCAGAATCTGAGTTGGAGCTTCTCAAGCCTCCAGAAGAGCGTATAGTGTGTTCCTCTCTCTCTCTCTCTCCCTCTCCCTCTCCCTCTCTTTCACACACACACAGACACACTTGTGAAAGTCAAGTTTGTTTTTGTAAAAATATGTTTTTTCCTCACTGATCAGGAAGGACCACAGACTTTCGTTAGTGCTACCAGCTTACCCTTGAAGCCTGCTACCAGGTAAGATATCGAATTTATTAACCTTTCTTTACCATAAAAGACTTAAAATTAAGAATTTGTTTATTGATTGCTTCTGGCTATTTCCCTAGATCAACAAGTACCGGAGAAAATGGCAATTTGCATTTCAAGGACACTGCATCAGCTGCTGAAGCAGCTGCAGAATCTGCCAACAAAGCAATTGCTGCTGCACAAGCTGCTGCCTATTTGGCCAACAGAGATTTCAATCAAGCCACTCAAGCATCTGTTCTTGATAATAAGTTGTATGCTTCAAGTATCAACCATGGATTTGAAACCCCCTATGGCAATTCTACTGGCACCTTCATGCCAAATGACCGTTCCCCAGTTAACTTGCAGAATGCAGGTCATCAGCTAAAAGCTCCAGGGAATCCATATGACGAGTCGCAGAGTTTCGGAAGGTCACATTATGTTAGCAGTGAGGAGACACGGGCTACCGATGTGAATGGTGGAAAGGTTTGTAGGAGGCATAGCTACAATGCACCACCTTCTGGACATTCGAATATAAAGTTTGATGAATCAGACTGTGACGAAGAAATTGAGATGGAAGAACCTCCTAGTGGCATTTTTCCACCACCCGAGCGATGTCCACCACCAGTACCACCTTCATATCAAGATTCAGCTCATCGTGTTCATCCCAAATTGCCAGATTACGATGCACTTGCCGCTCGCTTTGAAGCACTGAAGCGTCGCAAATCACAACCATGAAGTATATCTTGCTGGGTATCACTTTTCTTGGCTTTTGGAATTCATACATAGATGGTCTATCTCCACGTTCTTTCTATATGATATAGATACTAAATAACTCTTGCGAGAATTATCAGATGTTTACTGTCCTTGGGAGGAAGAAGTGAATATGTCATTTTGTCAACTTTACTGCCATAGAAGATGCAAATATTTGTTTATTTCAAAACTGAAAGTAGATTTTGGTCATCCAAGCTGACTTTAAGCCCACAATGACGGACTCCACCTTGTTCTATGCACTCTAAATTCAAATATTATTAAAGTTTTTCTACGGGAAAGTCTGAGGGTTGAACTGACCTACCTACCCATTATATTTGCGGTATAAAGCTGTTAAAAAAAGGAGCAGATTATTAAGAACATTTAAGGAGAAAAAGTCTAAAAGAAAAAATACCTAGTAACTGGAGTTTTTCTTTTTGACTAAGTAATCATAAACTTAAGTTACATGGTTGATTGGTGCTATATTTCGTGGAGAAGAAAGCATACTTTTACTAGGGTGATGCACTGATGATGGATCAGGAATCAGGATTGCCTGCAATCACCTGCCTGGCTTGCAGCCTGTCCGATCCTTGCATCATATCGCCTACCCGAAACTTAGCATGTGGACCCTTTCGAAGCCCTCACCTATTTGCGTATTTAATTATAGTGCAATCGAGACAAGAGATTGCACAGGGTCCCTTGTTCCGATTCCACTAACGATTAAGGATTAAAATCTCCTATTACACAATTCGGACAATCAAATAATGAGGAGATTGCAGGTTGCTCCGAGCATCAAAACAATCTTGGTTACTTCAGCATTTGCGTTTTCATGGCAAGATCAATTCGTTAAAAAGTTGGAGTTGTCTAGAATTCATTGCATGATTGTTTTTCTCTCCCTCTCCCCATCATAAGAACACTGTTTTTGACAAATGTGTACGTCCCTCTGAAAGAGGGGGCACTCTTGTATTGCTGTAATAGAATTTTTATAAAAAAAAACACTAGATACGTACTATTCTCTCATTTTACTCTCATTCTTATTTTATTGGGCTGATATAACAGTACCCATTACCATTGGATCAGCTTTCGTTAAAAAAGTTAAAATAAAAATTAAGGGCATATGAATAATTAGTGCTCCTAGTTGATAGCAAAACCAGTTGGCCAGAGTGCTTCTGTTGAACCTGCTGCAGAAATTCTAACATGTGAACAAAATCGATGTTGAATAATATGGTCGTGGTCGTATTAATCCAACCAATAAAAAAAAAAATTTAATAATAATATGGTCGTGGTCGTGGAAAAAATCGATGTTGAATAAAAATGGACTCCATGCCTCGTTCTGTACTTTCTTGGCCTATATTTTCTTCTTTATGAATGAGGATCCTACACTTCAGCCTTTTTCAAATTCTAAGTATTGTAATTTTTTCAACGGGAAAGTCTTAGGGTTGAACTGACCCCCTACCCATAATATGTGAAGTATAATTAAAGCTGTTAAAAAAGAGAGATAATTAAGAACAGTTAAGGGGAAGAAAAAAAAAAAAGAACAGAACAGAAATATATAGTAACATGACTTTTTTATTTTGACTAATTAGTAATCATAAACTTTCAATGCCATATTTCATCGAGAAGAAAGTATTATTTTCTCTAAGGTGATGCACTCATAAAGAATCGGGACCGGTTGTATGTTGTTAGTCAAAATGCATGGCAATCTGTCTGACCCTTGTATGACTATTTGGACACGTAGATTTTTTTAGAGTTCTTGTCTAATTTTCTGTTCGATTACAATGCAATCAGGACAGAAGATTCCTGTTTTTTTTTTCTTTTCCTACTTTTATAAATGATGAATGATCAAAATTTTAAAATTTCTACAATACAATTCGGACAATCAAATAGAAAAACAAAATAATCAACATCATTAATGATGCCCCTTCCCATCCTTTTTAATTAGAAAAACAAAAAAACAAAAAAAAATCATCGTATTTCAAGATATTTTTCAAAATTTTCAATCTTGGTAAATTCCACGTTTGTGTTTTTGTGTTTATGGGAAGGTCAAATCGTCAAAAAGATAGAGCTGTCCAGAATTCATTGCATGATTGTTTTTTTCTCCACCTCTCGCCATCTTCCGCCGGCTGCTAATGAGTTCTACCCGACCCCACTTTAAAGTCATAAAAGAACACCTCTATTGACATATGTTCACATCCCCACTCTTCTGAATTATGATGCTGTAACGGAATTTTCTATAATTGAATGAAGGCCCCTGCCCACTGCCCCTTCCCTTCCTCTGCGGTTGTATTACGTTGACCAGTCCTAATTCACCATGTGGTAGGAACTAGGAACCTAACACATGCTGAGGTCATTATTTTCTTCTTCTTTTCTTTTTTTCTTTTTTTTTAAAAAAAAAGTGTCGTTATTGAGTTTTACTATAAATTTCTTTACAAGTTGATATAAGTAGTAAAATGGTTAAGCAAAAATTATGAAATGTTAATTTAATGAGTAATGCTATAAATCATACTATTATTTCATAATTATTTTATCATGCTATGTGGTATAGTTTAGTAGTCATTAGATCAACCATCGTTAAAAAATAAAAAATTCAAAGGCTACTAAACCTTATCATGGTGGGATGATTGTAGAATAATGATGTGGTTTGTAGTATTTTTTTTTTTGAATTTAATTGCTTAGTGGCTAACTTGCCAACCGTACCAAACATTTTTAATCATTTCACTAATTATATATTGTCATGTCAGCTTGTAAAATAAGATTATAATAAAAGTTGAAGTACCTCCAATATTTTCCTTAAAAAAAAAAAAATAAATAAATAAATAAATAAATCTAACATGGGGCTTAACTTGTCATATATATTACTTAAATAATTCAAACACATATATAGTTTTTATTACAAGTTTCTTTACAAATTGATGTAACAGTCTCTAACTTAATTACTGGTTGCCTTGTCAATCATGCATTCTTAATCATTTTACCAATTATATAGACTATCATATCGGTTTGTAATAGTACTAGCAGCAACTTTCTTAAATCTCATTTCCTTCCCTAAATGTAGAAAAAAACTCATTAAAAAAAAGAAAAAAAAAAAACCCCTTGAATCAGCCAAAACTAAGGAAACACAAGAGAACCAAAATTTGTACCCTAAATATAGGAAAACAAAAGTGGTTTCATTAACATTATTTCAATATAAAAGAATTAAAAATAAAAACTTAATCTTTTTTCTCTCATTTCTCTAGCATTTATTTAAAATAATATTTAAATGGTATAAAAAAAATGATATAAGAGAAGTTATTGTAAGGTACGGTACATTTAATTACTAATGAAGTTAAAAAGTAGTTTAATTTTTTAAATTGAAGAAAAGTATAAAAGAAATTGCAGGCGCTCTAAAAAGAAATTGTAATAAACGTCGTAGTAGCGGAGCATGTTTCCTTAAAAAATAATATCCAACATGTGGCTTAATATTTGTCATATATATATATATATATATATATATCTTAAATAATTCAAACACATGGTAGCAGCCAAAATTGTCCTTCAAAGCCAATGCTTACTATTCCAACAAAACAAACAGTTTCTCTGAAGCTGGTCATCGAAAGCTGTCTGCCTGTCTAAAACGAAGGTGTATAGTCTCGTTGCATATATACACATCTTTCGCTTTCACGTACAATCACAAGCAACGTACACACCCACTTCCGTCTAGCTCTTGTGTGAAATCCACCAATATATATAACCTGCTTAGTCCTGAGAGTTTTCAGCAAGACTGAGAGGGAGAGTGCATATATAGCCTTTAAGATCAACCAAAGGAGACAAAGATGAGCGATCAGAATGAGATAAGATCGGCACCCTTGACGCCGAGGCCACGATCAGCTGCGCCGACACCTCCGGTGGTGCGGACGCCGCCTGTGTCATGTCCACCCTCTCAGTTGCACTCACCCTCTCTGTCAAGGTCACCGCTTCTTCATGTGGAGAATGGAGAGGCGGCGCCACCTCGAAAGAAGGCTCCCAAAACACCAATCCGAACCCCGAGACTATCTTTGACTCCACGGTTCCTGACTCCGCTTGGAAGCCCAGTGAGGAAGGCTCTGAGGATGACGAAGCTTGATCCTCAGGACGCTTGGCTTCCAATCACCGAGTCAAGAAATGGTAACAAATACTACGCTGCTTTTCATACTCTCTGCTCTGGGATTGGAATTCAGGCTCTTGTGCTTCCTGTGGCCTTCACAATCCTTGGCTGGTAAGCCACTCAAAACTCATATATATTACTACTCCTCAACTCAAAACTCATTCATGTAGCTAGCTTCTGAGTTCAATATATGGTTTTCAACGATTTTTATCAACGCTTGCAGGACATGGGGGATAATTTGCTTGACTTTGGCATTTATATGGCAACTTTACACCCTTTGGTTGCTGGTTCAGCTCCACGAATCAGTTGAAACTGGGATGCGCTATTGCCGATACCTCCAACTCTGCTGTGCTACCTTCGGTATGATTCTGTTTTTGCTGTAAAATATAGAAGGAAAGTTGTTTTGGTTTGCTCAACCAAAACACTGATCATTTCGATTCATGTATATATAACTTTATAATTGAAGTATCTCTTTCAGTGCATCATCAATTGCTCTATCTTTTCTTTTCTTTTCTCAGATTAATTTTGGCTGGGTGTGTACTGTACGTGTTATTAACCATTAGAGTTGCAATCAAATGTTTCAGGTAGCAAGCTAGGAAAGTTTCTGGCTGTGTTTCCAATCCAATACCTCTCAGGTGGTACATGTATAGCTTTGATCATTATCGGTGGATCAACCGCTAAACAATTCTACCAAATTATTTGCGGCTCCGCATGCTCTGCATCCAGCCCGCTGACCAACGTGGAATGGTACTTGGTGTTTACGTGCGCAGCCGTGTTGCTGTCCCAGCTGCCCAACTTGAACTCAATAGCCGGTGTCTCGTTGATCGGCGCCGTCACGGCAGTTGGGTATTGCACAATTATATGGGTTGTGTCCGTGGCAAAGGGCAGGCTCCCGGGCGTGTCCTACAATCCTGTGAGAGGCAGCACCCAGGTTGACCATGCTTTTGATGTGCTTAATGCACTTGGGATCATTGCTTTTGCTTTCAGGGGCCACAATCTTATTCTTGAGATTCAGGTATGTAGACTGTAGTAGTTCCCTCTTCTATATATATATATGCTCTTGTCATGTTCTATTCAAAAAAAAAAAAAAGACCAAAAATTTGCTCAAATATCAATTTTAAATCATCGGTCGTTCCAAAAATTTAAGCTAATGGAAAAGAGAATTTCAATACTTTTGTTGCAGGCTACCATGCCTTCAGATGAGAAGCATCCCTCACGAGTACCAATGTGGAAAGGAGTGAAGGCTTCCTATACACTGATAGCCGCATGCTTATTTCCTATTGCAATTGGTGGCTATTGGGCTTATGGGCATCAGGTATATTATATAAGCACCAACATGAGCCCAAACAACTAGTTCAAAAAAAAAACAATTTGAATGCCTATCTAAAGAAGAGAAATTGTTTGTTTTAATTGACAGATACCAGCAAGTGGAATGCTTACGGCCCTCTACCAATTCCACACGGCTGATGTGTCAAAGTCTCTGCTAGCTATAACTGCCTTGTTCGTCATAATAAACGCAGCAAGCTCATTCCAAATATATGCCATGCCAATATTTGATGACATGGAGTCCATGTACACTATGAAAAAGATGAAGGCGTGCCCGTGGTGGCTACGTGCAGCTTTCCGTGCTGTGTTCGGGTTTGGCATCTTCTTTGGGGCGGTGGCATTGCCATTCGTCGGAAGTGTTGCCGGTTTGATTGGAGGGGCAGCACTGCCTGTCACATTGGCATACCCATGCTTCATGTGGCTCAAGGTTAGGAAGCCTAAGATGTATGGCCTAATGTGGTGGCTTAATTGGGTACTAGGGGTCACGGGCATGTTTCTAAGCGTTATATTGACTGTTGCTGGCATTTATGTTGTGGTTCAAACCGGTGTTAAAGTGAGTTTCTTCAACCCTTAATAAGTCGGAGCAGAACCAGAATTTTAAGCGAAGCAATGCTTTAAAAAAAATTATATATATAGACTACATAGTTGTAGTTTGCTGTTGTCTTGCACACTTTCCAAGAGAAATGTGACACAACTTCACTTTTTTTGTTCTTTTTTCTTACGGCAATGTTGTGGTTGACGACAAAGAATTCTTAGGTGTATGTAATACCAAATTTAATTACAATTCTCTCTCTCTCTCTCTCTCTCTCTCTCTAGTAACCTAAGCTTAGTCCATATATTTAGCTCTCATCCATTATAGGCATTGGGTTGCTCAATTGGTTTGTGATTTGGATGAAGATCAAGTGCATTGAACCTACCCATTGCATATGTGAGAGGTCACTCACACCCCACCTGCTCGTATAGGTGTCGAGGCAGCCCGAGCCTTCATTGCACGGGATCTTGGTCCTCTTCCCCAAAGATGCGAACTTTTGTTGATAGGTCTAGCCCTTGGACCACAAGGCTAAATGCCTTATGTTGTGTGTCATGAATTCATGATGCACCTAAATTCCTTGAAACTTGAAAGCATGCCTAATTGCAGTCCTGTACACTTGCTGCTAGGCTGGGTTGGAAAATCGGAGAGGGGCACCAACCTTTGGGCACACTAGGTTTGAATATATTACCTATGAAATTAATGATAACTTCTGACCATGAAAAGGTTTGATCATACCTAACAACAACAATTCTTTCGCATTAAGAACAGCAGGTGTTTGGCAAACCTTTTTTTAGAGGAGAAATGAAATAGGAATTAGTTGATGTGACATAAAAATAAAATGAAGTTTCAAATTTTTTTATGAAGAAAGTTATTTATTAATATTAAAAAGAAAAATGATAGGTTTTGCCAAACATACGTCGGTTCATGACCCCATCATTTCTTATCAACAAGTCCTAACTGACAAGAAAATATAAAAAATAAAATTCTATTTTACCTTTTGGATATTTTCCTTCAAAAAGGGCGAACTTTTGACTTTTGACTTTTGACAACTACATTATCATGCGGTTCTTTTCTTTTTTTTTTCTCTAATAACATTATCATATGTTTGACATTTCTAAAGAGTTATCGTAAACATCCACCGACAAAGTTTAAAGGAAGACATCGACATTTGGGCATTTGCATTGAATGGCCTTTGAAAAAATATCGTACAGGTGGAAGTAGAAGACAAATGAGTTCATAAATGTCATGTAGGAATTGGTGGATAGACGCAATAACGAAGAATATGAATTGATTGGGGGCGACAGCAAAGAAAATTTGGTTTAGAAAAACTATAAATAGTACATGGAGAGAGAAAACTCTTAAGGAAGTGGTCCTGAGGGGCAGTAGAATCCCTTAAAACAATTTTTAGGAGAGTTTTACTCTTAAGTAAGATGAGCATATAGAAAATCATAAATATATGAAGCGCAAAAATAAAAGTGCCCTCCCTCCATCGGAAGTGCTGATTGATACTCTTAATCGTAAGGCTATCGAGCCAATTGTGGTGGTGGCTTTGACGGCATCACAGGCAACAAAATTCAGTTGAAATTTGAGGCTACAAAAAATCATGTTATAAATGCAACGGATCGGAATTGGAGTAGAATTGGACCGTTAGTGAAAGATACAAGGTGTTCTGAATATGATCAAAAAAATTGGCAGATCTACACATGAGCTAGCTAAAGCAGCAATTATACAGGCCATGGATCAAGTTTAGTACGACATGCTCTTTCTTATTGAAGATGAAATATGAAGGATTTTCACAAAAGAAACAGTTGACCCACTAACCATCTTCCCCCTACAGCTCACTTTCATAAATGTTCACCTCCACTCATATTTTAATCATGTGGCGATCTTGTTTGCTGGTTAATTGCATTTGATAAAAGTCAATATGATAATCAGATGGAAGCATGGGCAGTATACAAACCGGTACAAGAATATCTATGAATCTTTCATTCACAAAAACCATATGACAAGAAAAAAATCACTAGGACAAACCTAAGAACCCAGCCAAAAATAAAGAGACAAGCCTAAGAACCAACATACAGCAGCTTCAAGATTAACCTTTAGCCACTCAAACAAATGGATATGCAGGCATGGTTCTTCTGGGCTCCATGAATTTGCAGGGAACAAATGTGAAACTCATTGTATGTCTGGATAAGGTCAGCAACAACGACCGGTCACAAGATCCGAGCATGTGTAGGGCCTTACTTTTTCTTCAACTTCCTGTGCTGTGGGTAATGGTTCCATACTGTATACGCTGCTTTGAGCACAGCAGAAGCTGTGCAAATTTCTGCAAATTCCTTTGCTAAAAGGATACACTCTTTCAGGAATTCCCCTGCAGATTAACACATGGTACCAAGTGAAGTAGGTAATAAACTGAAAATGCGTTACCATAGTCTTGTTATTGGCCTTGAATTCTGATGTCTCCAACCATTAACCATATATTTCTTAGAATGTATCAACTTGATTCAGGTGACTTTTATTAAACAGATTGTCCCACTGTCTAAGCAGGGATTTCATAACAACCATGTAGAAATCTTTTTGCTCTTACTTTTTTCTTTTTTTCTTTTTCATCACTTGTTCTAGCATTTAAAACCATTCAATAGCAGAATGAAAAACTTGCCCATATACGAATCGATACATATACCAGGATGTGACAAAGTGACTTATCTTGGAAGAAGCAAACAATCTCAAACGAATAACATGAAATAGAAGATTATAAAATGAATTAACCAACCTTAGATAGTTGATGCGTCTACGTCTCACAAGTTCATAGGTAGTCTGATTTGTCAAAATAAGATAACTGCAGGAAAACAAAGTCCAAACCAGAAGACTTAAGATACACAATCGTTAGTAATTTCTAATATCATAATACATATGGCTACTCAATCAGTATACATACACATTACTAATAAAATTTCAGAGGAATATATTCATACATGCACACTTGTTTAGGTTTTCAGAAGTTGCCCTATCCGACACCTCATGTCTGTCTAAAAAATGACACTTGAAATCAATTTACACTAATCATAGAAGTCAAAGCCAACCACACCGGATTTACGACCTTAGCCATGCTTGGTCATTAGTAGTTTGCATGATTTCATTGTCTTTGAAAGCCAGAAGTGAGCTGGGAAAAAAGAAAGCTTCTCGTTTGCATCTAATTCTCAGGTCAATATACCCTAGCCTGTCTAATAACATAGACAACGCACTAGGGAAGCTTTTCCGTTCTGGCTTATCCTAGGTAAGCTGGCTTCCTCAATGTTCCCAATCACATGCCAAGATTACTTTGATCAGCACATATCTCCACTTTTTCAATTAGCAAATTCTTATTAGATGGCATAACATTGGACCAGGAGAGTCTTACTAAATAAAATAGGATACAATCATTTTTCTGGTAAACATTATTAATTATGAAAAGACTATAGGTAACAGTAAATTTATGGAAGCATCTAGATGCACAAAGTTAGATTATAAGCAAAAAAGGTGAAGGCATTATGAATTTTAATTTTTTTTAAAAAAATATTTAAAAAAAAAAAAAAAAAACACCAAACTTAGATTATAAACAAAGGCAGGCACAAGAGGCAAAGTCATGAACATAAGAAATCTGATGTAGGAAAGAGCTACATTAGCATACAAACACAACCCTTACCTATGAAATAGTAGCAAGAGGAGCAGAAAGATTAGGGAGATTGACAAAGTAATCAAAAGCAGTATCATGATTGCATCCTTCCACCTAACAATAACATCATTCCAGGATCCAATTTCAGATTCAATACGACACAAAAAATCAAGAGAAGTAAAAGTTGACCCACATATGGCTAATTAAATTGTTACAATAAGAACCAACAGGACCACCAATGCTACAACTCACTGACTATATTTCAACTTCCCACTTTCTCTCTAGGTAGTGACCTTAATGGAGCACCACCTTTGACATTGATTCAATCATGAGTCAGATAGCAACCATGACAAACGAAACTGAAACTTTCTTATGAAATAAGAAAAACCTGAGAACGATGCATACCAAGCCCTTGATATATTAGCCTTCAGGTATGTGATGTACAAAATGCCAGTCCAGAGGCACAGTGCTGTCTCTTCGCAAATGTACCACCTATGGTTTTGTGACAAGAAAGAGACATTCTCAGCTAGGAAAATACATTTATATGTATATAAACAAAAATGAGCAATGTGTTTATATAATTTATATTATTTCATAGAAAGGTTGAAGCATAGAGCCCTATATGAGATATAGACATCACTTTGAAGACTTGCAAAAAGCTTTTTATTCCCATTTACCAATTCTACAACCATGAACAAGCAAGATTGTTCGAGCGAAATCAGATTGTACCCTGTAAGAAAGTAACTTTAAATCAAATTACTTTCAAATTTAGCCAATAAGCTTTAGTTCAAATGACACTTCCTCCCCTTTTAAGAAAGGTGGAGGCTGAGGTTGTTGGTTTAGAACTCATTGAATGTGTTATGTAACTTAACAAACGAAAAAAATAAAGAACGTTCAGATTTACTATATATATAGACTTTATGTATACAGTCTAACTATCATAGATTCTTTTCTTTTCTTTTCTTTTCTTTTCTTTTTATATAAGTAACAGAAATACAGGAGGAGTAGAACACTAAAGGATCTCAAGACAAAAAGATTAGCATCTAAATATGTGCATTTCTATAAAGTTCAAAAAGCACCAGATCTTAGCATATCCAGATCAACATTAACATAGATTACTGCTGGAAAAGGACTAACATCAATTACCAGTCAATAACTCTTCAGCAAGGGCATAATTACTGGTCATTGAAATATCAAAAAATCATAATTCATGCCAGGGAAAAATTTATTCGTGAATGACATATCACAAAGTCATAAACTCACCAAAATCGACAATGGTTGCCCTGGCCAATGCATGTCCCAAGCCAAACACAATGATGATCAAACTGAAGGACGCATTTATCACAGTCATGACAGTGCTTTGCTCGTGGAGGCTGCACATATCCCACAAGCAAGATAATAAACACCAAAAGCTAGATCAAAGGTGAACAAAGATCGGAGCAATAAACACAAAAATGTTAGCTAGTAAGAAAATTTACATATCCTTTTCAGTAACCATCAGAATAAAAATGGCATGATAAACTATTTTGACACACAAGCCCAGACAGCTAGAAAAAGCAGGATGTCTAAAAAGTAACAAGCAGCTGAAGGATAGTACCTTATCTCTGATTCTTCCACCACTTTAGTTGATAGAATCTAGTTTAGTCCTAGTATCTCAGCACAAAGTAGATAAAGTTTCTCAAGAACCTTATATGCTGATCAGTGTATTAGTTCCTGACATCTTCACACTTCCTTTATGATGTTTATATTATGTTCTTTTCTTTATCTATTTTATGAAATAAAGAAAGAAGATGGGGAAATAAAAAGGCAAAAATTGAAACTCGGTGTCTTTAATGATAGAAAACGGTTATGTGGAGTCTTTAACTGTTAAATCCCTTGTGTTAGAAGATTGATAATATGAAGGTCTGACCTAGTCTATCAACAATGATAGTTGAGAACAAGATGGGTTCCCATGCACAGTCGCTTATTAATAAGCATTTGTTCAGGAACTTCACTGAAGCCATAGAACATAAAAAGAGAACTCAAACATAAGGATAAAGATGCAGCATCGTTAGAAAAACAAGCATTCTAGAGGTTTGGAAAAGATTTTAATTTAAGCCCAACTGAATGATACAAAATGAAGATATAAACATGAGATTGTAGTACCTGCTCAACATTACAGTAGGAGCAAATCCAATTTCTGCGAGAGGCAAGAGGAAGCAGTTAGTGGCGTTATTTTTAATTTTAATTCTAAAAATTGCCAAGTGTGTGAGCTTTTCCCTTTCTGTATTTGTTCATATAAGGTCATATTGAAATGAAACTAATGGACATTGAAACAAATGTTATTGATCAAGTTAATGTGAAGCATGGGACAAAGATTGCACTTGCCATATACAAGATTGCAAGTTGAGGGCTAAAAGCACATAGAAATTAGAATAAACTTTTATCTCTTTAGTATGCCAACAATGTACATTTATCATGAATAAATATGCGCTCACCAAATTATTGTTTTGGAAAAGTATCACCAATAGAATATTCTTCAGAAACCTATAAACAGTAGCCTACCTAGTAGATGTTCCAGGGGGATACATGTCCATAACCAGCTTTGACCATGATGTTGTGTTACTTCCTAGAAGATTTCTTCCCAGTTGACTCCCGTCCACAGTAATTACCAAGCTTCCATTTTTGCTTGAAGCAGGCTGTCTTTGCTTAAACATTACAAAATAAAATAAATAATGAGATGATGTTGAACTGTAAATTTACTCCAATTATTTTAAGTTCCACTTTTTTTTTAAGGTAAGCCTGTAAATAGAAATGCAAATTATTGCTTACTTTGAAGCCGCTGAAGTCTTTTGGAATATTACATTTTTCTCATTAACAGCTCTCATCGCGTCAATGACATAGCTAAAAAAAAAAAAAAGAGAGAGAGAGAAGAAGAAGAAGAGAATCATGTTAGACTGAAAATAAAATATAGATATCATGTGTTCTAAGCACAACCCAGAATCTTAGTCTTGAAGCAATACATTAGTATTGAAACTTACCCAGGAGAAGAACTGGAGGTAATAAAGTACTGAACCAGTGTAGCGAAAAACAACAACAAATATAAAGCAGTATACCTGAAAAAACAAAGAAATTATTAGGGAGGTTTTGGAAATGATAGCAATCATTATGAACCATTTTGAATCTAATGAATTAATCACTTGTTACTTGGTATGTATACGTTCATTTATAGTCAAAGCTTGAAAAAATACATATTATTATTTCGAAAGAGCATGTTAAAATTACATTACTAGTTTAATTAACCCCAAGGGGTTGGCTCAAGTGGTAAGCCCATGAGGTCTAAGGTTCAAATCCCTTTGGGTGCAAACAATTCCTTCGAGACAACCCGCCGGTGAAGCCGGAGTATTATCCGATCCATGTGGAGGGGCGTTTTACACAGGTCTGAGGTTTACCTATCAGGGGTGGATACATGAAGTAGCCCTACCTTGGAAGGGTTCCTCGTCATAAAAAAATAATAAAAATTAAAAAAAAAAAAAAAAAGAAAAAAAAAGAGAGGGTTTAATCCTAAAAGCAATTCACCCATTCTACAAGGAAAGTGCCTAGAAGCACTCTCTTGTTTATATCAGTTAAATGTTGAGTTGACAGTCTGGTTGCAAATGCTTCTAGGCATAAAAGTACATGCCTAAAAACTAACTAAGGAAATACTATACAATTAGTTTCAAATTGTAGTAAAGAGAATTTACTATATAATATCTCCTATGAGATAGTAAAAAAAATTAAAATTAATTTTCAGGTAAGAAACTACAAAGCCTATATTTTCTTTATACATGACTTTATAGCTTAAAGGTTTCTCGTTGACATACTGATAAGTTCAAATGGACACTGCAGATGGGGTATGCAACTGGAAATGAACAATAATAGTAATACAATAGGAACAAATACAACAACAAATCCTTGGCTTACTGTGTCCAAAACTTGTTGCTTGTACAATGTGAAGAAACATTTTTGTTCTAAGCAATTATGCTAATTTTTTCATAAATTATCATAAAATTCTATGCTTGAAACCCACCAACAATTACTAATTCCTGACAACAGCCCAGCACCCTCTCTAGGTTGATGCCTAGAATGGCTAACATAATGTTGACCACACAAAATATGAAATTTTAATTTCATTATTGAGAATCCAACTTCCGCACATCTCTCGTTAGATAATCAACGGGTAATCCATCTTCCAGTACTGACTCATTGTAATTACTACATTTAATTTTACATACTCTTAATTCTTAAAGAGTATTTCGGACCTGTTACAATTTAATCAAACAAGCGTATACCCGCAAGCATATTGTGACCAAGTTGACTCTGTCTGTTCATAGCTACATTGTTTGAGAAAATTGTAGGCTAGCATGGACCTAAACTACAATCAAGTCTTTAACCAAAGCATCCAACGAGATATTAAAAACACAATTCCAAATTTGTTCAAGGAAGAGGCCTTAACATACCATGGCTCACTTTTCGTCTTTTCTATAAAATCTTCATCAAACAGAAAGAGAATGCCAGCGTACACCAGATGCAGCGTCACCAACGCCAATTTCAGACCCAGCGAAGATCTCCGAGCTGAAAACCCAGCTCCCAAATATCAAAACCCATTAAAGAAAAAACCAAAAGAAAATTTAAGAAATTATACATAATACTCGTTTTTTGTTACTCAAAATGGGAAAAACCTATATTCGCCATTATAACCCAAGTTTGCCAGAATTTTATAGAACTATTTAACTAGCCTGAATTATTTAAGGGGAAAAAAAAAAAAAAACATAGAGATTATAAAACATAAGAAATCAAATCTTTTCCTTTGCACTTTCACGAGTTTTTTCTCAGCTGCCAAACAGAGAAATAATCGAGAGCGTGCGTACCAGGATCGGAGAGACAAGGAACGAGGTGGTAGCATCGGCCCATAGCTCGATCCGTCATCAAAAGAAGGAAGCTAGTAACATCGGAAAAACAAAGTTAATTCTCTCTTCTACCGGGAAAGTTTTGTCGGTTCGGGGATAAAACTTTCTCGAGAAAACGGATGGTAAACACACCCAACTGAACAAAACAATTACTACTAACACTACGAGAAGGTTGGAGAGACAGACGTCTCATTGAATTCAACACGCACCTTTTAGGTTTGTCTATGACGAAATACATCGTAGGCCCAACCCCGCCCATGGTTTCCCTTCCCTATTTACCAACAGCCCAACCTTTTCTTCATTTCCTTTCTAACTTTCTTCGCTTCATTTTTTTTTTTTTTTTTTTTTGACTTTTTCTTTACACGATGATTGGTAGATAATTTTCTTAGTTGCAAAGGATGCTTGTTTAAACAAATCGATGGTGAAATTGATAACGGCTAAATTATCGTTTATCTTAAAAATTTACAATTTATAAAAAATAAAAAAAAAATTATATATATTTAATTAATATTTTAATATTTCATTCATGTATAAGCTCAAATTGTCTCCCTTTTGAAGTAACTTGTAATTTTAAATAGTATCAAAACATAGGTCACGAGATCGAACCATGATTACAACGTGTTAAGGATCAAAAAATCGGGCACTTGAGAGTTTACTTGGGTGTAATTATCTGCAAAGTAATGATATATACCACATCAATATTTTACAAATATCTCACTACGTTAATGTGGCATAGGCTAGCAGTCATTCAATTTTATTTTATTTTTAATGTTATAAATCACATTTTTATTCCACAAATGTTGATATATTAGTCTCAATCAACTTTTAAACTTTTTATTATTATTATTATTACTACTTTTACAAGGAAGATCCTAAGGTTATGGGATCAAAATGTACATAATCTCTAACATTACTCTTTAATTATTCTTTTTAATATGGACCGATGTAAGGTCTATTACAAATTTACACTCTATTAATATGGTATATCAGCTCCAGCAGTTGATGGACCACAAAAGACTAGTAGTTCAATTAATTAGTAAGATGTTTACCTGTCAGGCTCCTGTATTGGTAGTTCCAACTGTGTTCAAGTCTCAAAGGTTTAGATGGTCAAATCTTGGACAAGATATAGGGATCTGATTGGACCTGATCACTCAAGACCATGCGTCTACTGATGGTCTACGGACCACCAGAAGATGTTAGTTACGTGCAGCGACGGGTCGTCCTAACATCCACCATCCAACTTTAACACAAGTTCCATCCATGAAGTCAACTAACTTGTATTAGAAGGTGAGGGTGAGGCATCACATCTAACCAATTCAAAAACTTTCGGAGTTGATGGAACGGAGAAAGTTAGGTCTTATATTAGATTGGTCCAATTTAATTGCTCCGAATTTGATCAAGGTGGGTGAGATTAATTAAAATAAATCAATCCATAAATTTGATTCTAATTAAATTATAAGAAAATTTTAAATTTATTCCTAGAGTCTTCATGTAATTTCCATTTACTTTTACAATTTTAAAATTTGATTTTTAACTCCTAAATTTGTTCATGTTTTTTACTTCACTCTTTCCGTCCAGAACCGTCTAAAATTGCTTACGTGTCACCTGTATTTGATAAACACGTAAGCTTTCCGGGTATGTCGAAAAGGAATCTTGGAGTTAGAGAATCAGTTTTCACCCAATACATAGTAAACGGTTGAAATCTCATCTATAAATAAGTGCAAACCACCAAATATGAGATAGATGAATGTTTTATTATACAAACTTGATCTAAATTCTTTTAAAAAGATTGACTTAGGTATCGGAGTGGGTCCAGCTGTCACCTCCGACGAACTCATTTATTGATATTTATTGTTTGCAATGGTTAATAAAAAATTTTACAAAACTTTGTGTCACCATACTGAAAACTATCTCAGTATAACTAAAGGTACTTAAAAGTATATAATCTTATCCACTCTTTGTTATATTGGGACACCGATGCTTTATCCAAAATGGATATTCACGCTTTGTTGCTTATAAGGTGTCCCCGTCTAAATAATCTTAGATTCTCAATTGTTTAGGAAATTAGTATGGATTGGAATTTCATAAAAATATTTATCTAAATTTAAGAGAATTGAATAAGGAATGACAGAGGGCATTTCGAGTCCAGACTTGTCAGGATAGCTCCATGAACGGTCTGTAGTGCTCACTGTTGAGCCCATTTACATGGACGCTTCGAAACTCGAGATCACAGTTAAATTTTTTAAAATCTGGTCAAAAAATTCTAAGATTATGGATGGTATTTGGTAAAGATTGTTGAGTTCATTTTTTTTTTTTTTTTTTATTTGACTAATTGTAAGAAGTGATTGATAAAAAATAAAAAATAAATAAAAAAAAATAAAAAAAAAATTATGAAAAAGTGAAAAGATTTTGTATTGTAGTAAATTTTTTATTTAAATAATAATAAAAAAAAATATTGATATAATATAAAATGTGAAAAAAGTTAAAATATTTTGAAGTTATTAGTTTTAAAAGAATAGTGAAAAAAAATGAGGAAAAACACCGGTGAACAATCTTTTTAAGAGAAAATTTGAAGTGAGAGTTGTTTCTTGTTTATTTATATGTGTATATCTTGGATTACATGCAAGGTATATTTTCGGTTGTTTATTTAAAAAATTTGTCTTGAAGGCAATTTTGGGTGCAGAACGATAATATTTATGAAATGTTTTTACTAGTTAAAAAATCGTGATCACTAAGAATTAATTTTCAAGGTCGTAGGTTGTCTGTTCTTCTTTAATGAATAATACTACCTACTATACTTTTTTTTAATCATTATCCTTTTTGTGCTGATGTTTCCTTTTTGTGCCGATGTTGCCGTGGTTATGAGTAGGGTGAGCATGGGCAGGGGAGAGGATGGGTTTTCCCCTTTTTTGGCTCCGCCTCGCATACATGCGTGTTCTCAAATTTATACTCGTAAATTGCATAAAATCAGTGACATCCGTGCGGGGCGGGGGTGGGTGACGCGGGGCAGGGAATGCGGGGTTTGCGGGTTGTGCAGGTATCCCCGATTCAAGCCAGAACGTGAGAAAAATCAAACCAAAGCTAGATTCAATACCAAACGGCAAACATACACAAGCAGTGATAATTCTTTCCGGTATATGTTGCATATAAAAGGAACCCACAACAGCAACAACAAGAAGAATATTCTTGAAAGAGGATTGCCATAAATAAAATTAGACATTCTTGGACTCACCTCCTCATCTTGTGTATTAGCAGGACTATTTGGTAATACTTTGTTTACCCATAGGCCACTGGACCGGCGGAGCCAGCGAAGATGGGAACAATCGATCGAGGCTGTGGGCTGTGGCGCTGTGCGGCGCAGGGGAAGAAAAGGGAAGATGAAGTTAGGGTTTTTTTTAATACAGTTGCGTTTTTAGTATTTAGGCTAAACGCACCGTATGAGTATTTAAGCTAAACGCACGGTTTGGAGTAGGGAGTGTAATGACTAATAGCTGTATCACACTTTAAAAAATACTACAACCTGCATGTGACACGTGGTCCACTAGTCTTCGGCTCTTCATTTTTTGGATTCTTCCTCTTCTCTTCTTTTCCTTTTAGGTTTCACCGTTTCAAGTTCAGCTCTTCTTTTCACAAATTCTCCAGGCTCCAATCCTCCTCCATTCCGCCGTCATCCTTTGTTAGTAACAAAGATGAAGAGAAGAGGAAGAAAATAAGAGAAATATGAAAAAGGGGGTGCAGCTGCGGCACGCTAGGGTTAAGGAAAGGGGTAGGGTTTTTTTAATTATATATATAATTTGTGCGGGTAGGGGCGGTGCAGGGCGGGTTCCAGGATTTTTTCAAATGGTCCTCCTGCAACCCGCACCGCACCATGCAGGGGGTCCAAATACAGGCCCATGGCCGGCACCATGGGTGCGGTTTTCCTGCTAGATGGGGCGGGGCGAGTATTGTGGTTTTTTGCTCACTCCTAGTTATAAGTCATTATTTTTTTTTTCAATGTCTAATTAAAGACTGATTGACACGGCCTCATTAGCCCAATAAAATAGGGGTGTTAGCACAAATAAATATATTATGCTAAACTGACATGCGCAACGGAAAATAAAAAACAAGATTTAGGCTTGCTGAAGCGTTTTCCAATAACTTATGAAGAATAAAATTATAAAGTGTCTTCTAACTTATGCTTTACTGTATTGCAGTATTGATGGTGTACACAGACTCTCTATTTAGAGAAATGATCCCTACACTCATTTCTCACAACAACCCCACAACAAGCTGACGTGGCTGGTAATATTTTATTATTTTTTTTGTTTTGTTTTCTTTTCTTTTTGTAAAAAAATAATAAAATATTACCAGCCACGTCAGCTTGTTGTGGGGCTGTTGTGAGAAATGAGTGTAGTGATCATTTCTCCTCTATTTATAAGTTAGGTCAGGGCCCTTATATTTAATAAACACCGTATTATTCCTCCCATCAATAAAATAATAATTAAATTGATTTGAAATCAATTTAATGATTCAATTACGATAATTTAATAAATTTAAATTACATAATCATGATACCGTATATTATATTTATTTATTAAATACAATAAATGTTGTATATGTGGCATATATGCCATATATGAAGATAATATCTAACAACGGGTTGAATTGGGGTGTAATATATAACATTATTGACATTACAGTCTAATTTTTAAATCAAATATCCTCTTACACCTTTGCGGATTAATTAACATAGAAATATATCCCCAAGGAGTAGCTCAATTGGTTGACGACCACGCATCATGAAGCGGAGGTCATTAGTTCGAATCCCTCCTCCCCCTCTTAATGAAAATTTCCTTTAAATATGTAGTGGCACAGGTAAAACAATTGATATTATACACAAAGTTGGTACCATATGGGTAAATTAAAAATGATAAATATTAACATCACAAATATGAATCATGTAATTTAATTTTTTTTTTAAAATTATTAATATTTAAAATTATTAAATTCTTAAAGCAAATATTGATTAATTTTCACATGTACTCGGCAATTTTTTGGGTGATTCCCAATATCTATGCTACGTTCCATGAAAGAAATTTCAGGACAGACCCTGGATTCTGGAACTCAAATTTGAATTGAGATTTGTTATAATTATTTGCTCGAATTATAATTAATTAATTTGCCTCATCCCTGCATGAGAAAAGAAGGGTTTAACAACAGTCTTCTCTCAATCGGCTTCCAAATTGGCTTTAATTCGGCCACTGGGAGATTCATATCTCCAAAAAAGGTTAAATATTATTTAGCTCTTTAAATTAATAAATATTTTTTACGAAGCATTATAAATTGACAAGTGTCATGATATGACATTTCAAATTGCTAATTTATTATGATTTAAACATTTCGTTAGGAGATTCAGTCTATTTGAACAGAATAATGGTCACGTGCGTGACATATGATCACTTGGGCTAGATTCTTTTCATTGTGTCCTTGTGCGAATAAAAAAAAAATGAGGAAAAAAAAAAATGAAGAGGCTAGAGGTGGCCTGCAGTCACCCACTTCTGGGGTGGCTCACGCGCCAGCTCCACCTTTTGGGTGCCCCGCAAACCATCCCAGATGGGGCCGAGGGTGACGCACGGCCCACCCCTTTGCTTTTCTCAATTTTTTTTTTTTTTTTTTTAAGAAAAATAATTTTTTAAGTTTTAGGTTTTATATGTTATATTTTTAATGTTAATAATTTTTTTTTTTAATTATTATGACGTGTCACACTAACGGAATTCGTCAAGTGTTTTGACGGAATTTGACTACATAGGCTAAATTGTTATTTTGGTCACCCCGAAGACATCTAAATTATTTTTAATACCGCAATAAGCTATTCGTAATTTAGGCCAACCAAAGAGATTGATTTTGTATTTATTCCAAAAATTAACTTGTTAAGTTTTTAATTTTTATATATTTAATTTATTCATTATAAAAAAGTGATATGTATATCATTCTATTGGTGATGACACATGGTACATTAATGAAATACGTCAAGTGTTTTGACAGAATTTGAGTGCAGAGACTAAATTGTTATTTTGACTTATCTATAGACTTCTCAATTATTTTATATTACGGTATAAATGATTTGTAATTTCGACAAACAATAAAGGATGATTTTGCATTTATTCTTAAATATATTTTAAAAAAAAAACTTAGATATTTTTAAACAAAATTAGTTTTTTTATTTAAAAAAAATATATATTTTTCACTTATTAATGTAATTTTGTTTTTTTTTTTTTTTTTTTTAATAAGTACGTCAGAAACTATTACAATTAAAACTTAAAACAACAAAAACAAAAACAAGAGGGCTTGGGCAACCCAAATTAAAAACTAAGAATGAAAGTACGCGGGGGCAATGCTTCCGAAGATGCGGGCCCATTGGCTCGAGGCACTGATGCCACAAAGACGGGGTCACCAGTAAAGGTGATATCACAAGTGTATTGAGTCATAAGGACCCAAACACAATTACAGGGGTAAACCGGGGGGGAAGGAATACAACAAATAAGCCCAAAACAACAAAATAAAAACACAAACAGTAACAGCAGAAGTCCGGTAGGAGGAGGAGCAGTGGGAGCCAGCAGCCGTGACGGCGCGTGAGGTACACGCGCCGCCGAGGGGAGACCTCTCAGCAACAGGAAACGTCGGTTTCGTCCGGAACCACCGATGGACGAAGTGGTGGGAGGCTGTGGGAGCAAACAGGGTGGTTACGCGCCGGCCAGAGCGAAAAACGCTCTGGAGCGTGCAAGCCACGCGCTGGGGAGGAGGCGGCGGTGGAAGAACTGGAGACCATCGGTGGAAGCCGGGGACGCCGGAGAACCCATTGGTGAGGAGCGTGTCGTGTAAAAATCGAAGGAGGAGAGTAGATTTAGATTCGAAAATTTCGATCCTAAAACCGTTCCAAAATTTACAAAGAACACGGTGAGGGGCGGAGGGAAAAACCAGAGACATATGCTGTGTGGTGACAAACCAGAAAGCGTGGAAAAACTTGAAAGGATAGAGGGGTAGATGGAGATTTCGCCTTATCTCCAGTGGCTTAAAACATCGAAAAGGATAGTGGGATAGATGGAGTTTATGCCTTATCTCCAGTGGCTTAAACACCTTAAAAAAGGAAGACAGATGACGGAAGGTGAGAAGGGTGGATGGGTGGCAGGAAGGATGAAGAGATGAGGTATGGAACAGTGATGGATAAATCATAACTGGTAGACAGTTTAAATGATCATGACACTTGTCATTTCACCATGATGTTTCATAAAAAAAAATAATTGTTTGTTCATGGGATAAATAATATATTTTTTTTAAAAAAAAAAAAGAAAAAGAAAAAGCAAAAAAAAGACTACTTTTCTGGTTTTTTAATGTTTTCTAAATCCAAAATGTACCCAATACAACGCTGGTGGTTCAGTTCCGTCAGGGAGAGCCACTGAGCCAGTCAACGAACAAAGATATGGGTGAGAGAGTAGTGGAGTGGTCCGATCTTCCGAAGGATCTGTTGCCAATGATCGGCAAAAGCCTCGACGCCCGCGTCGATGTTCTCCGATTTCGCGGCGTCTGTACCTCCTGGCGTTCCTCTATCCCTCCCTTTCACGCTCACTCTTCTCGTTTCCCTCTCAAATTCCCTGAACCCCGCAGTGCGCTGGAATCGGCGTCAATGTCACGACAGCCAGTTTATCTCTGCGAAAGCACTCTCTATCTTCTTCAACCGGTAAATCCTTTTCCAACTTCAACTTCTTCTTGTAATAAGGGTTGGTTGATCAAGGTCCAAGAGTCAAATTCAGGCAAATTGCGTCTTTTAGATCCACTCCCCAACCACAAATACAGGTGCTCCCCTGTTACCCCAAATACTTTGAACTTATTGAAATTCCGGGTCGTGGAATTAAGAAAATCCCATATGCTTAGATTTGATGTCGCCACTCCACCCAGATCAGAAACTGAAAGAGATCGTGACCTCAGTTACCGTTGTAACCGCTCTATTCCTTGGGTGAACAAAGTAGTGATGTTGCCTAGTTCAGCTTGGACTGACGAAGACGAGTCTGCGGTTTTCGTGATATTTAATTGGGGGAAATTGGCTTTCGCGAAATGTGGGGATGAGAAGTGGACCCTCGTAGGGGATCAGAGCCTTGAATACGATGATATTATTGTTTACAAGGGTCAGTTCTATGTTGTTGATCATAGATTGGGAAATGTTTGGTGGATCAACTGTTCATCCTTGACGTTGGTTAAGTTTTCCCCTCCGGTATGTGGTTTGGGTAACCAGAAGCATCTGGTGGAGTCGTGTGGAGCTCTTTATGTTGTTGATCGATACTTTGACGGGGAACGGAGGAGGATGGAGAACAACTTTCGGCGCCGTAATCTTCCCAAGACAGTTGGTTTCAAAGTGTACAAGCTGGATGAAGAGGGTGGTGGATGGGTTTTGTTGAAAAGCTTGGGTGATCGAGCATTTGTTTTGGGTGCTGATTGTTGTTTCTCTGTTTCGGCTAAAGAATTTGTGGGATGTAAAGGGAATTGCATTTACTTCATTGATCAACATGAAAGTCATATTTTTAGTTTAGAGGATGACAGCATTGCCGATTTACCATTTTTCACGGATGATTCTCGTCCCTTCTGGGAAGCCCCAACTTGGCTTAGCTCTGCTAATCCATGAATGTAAGTATATATGAACCCCCCCCCCAAGGATATCTTTTCCATGTGTTTTCACTGGAAAGCTACCCTTGAACTCTCTGTTGGTGTGTTTACTTCTGTTGTGATATGCTCATATATTTTTCCAATAACACGTTGTTTTCATGGTGATTGAACTGTTGGTATGAATCTACTCACGAGCTAGTGATAGGACAGTTTTCAATACCTTTTTTTTTTATATTCTTCATGCTATCACCGCAAAATAATTAAAACTGAGAGATTTTTTTCGGAGTATCGTTCTTATGCCTAAATTAGTTTACGAGAGAGAAGTATGCTCTAATAATAAAATATTTTTTTTTGTAGTTTATACTTCAGATTCTTAAAAAAGTCTTTATTGAATCTAGGTTGAGACTATTACCTAATTCGACTTGGAGTAGAATTATTGCCGACAGCTAGTATTTTGTAGAGAGTCAAGCCCATCTCATCTAGGATATGCCTGAAATGTGATCAACCAGAAAAACTATCCTTCAAAACTTATTTTGTTGCTCTGTTTTACTTTGATTTCCATCACCCCGAAATGCTTGTTTTTTCATTGAAATTTACGTGAACCGTGAATTTGTTTAGTTGTATTCTAGAACGGTTAAAACATGTTTCACATCACTCGCCAATATTAAGGAAATACCGAGTCCCTTTTAGTTGAGGCAAGAAATGAGTGCCCTTTTATGAATAAATATGTTTTGTTTTCCTGAATAACTAAGACCATATCCAGCAATAATAATCAAAGTAATTATTGAAAAAGTACAATTCTTTTATTATTTTTTCTGTACTCACTCCAACAGATTTTTTATTCTATTCTTTGATTTTTTTTTAAAATATTATTTTGTGTGTAAGAAAATGTGATAGAAAGAGGGAGAAAGAGTGCGAAATAAATAAAGGAAGAGAGAGAAAACAGTAAAAAAATTGATTATAGTGTGAATAGTGAATAGGTTCTTCTGCCTATTTACTATTCACACTAATGAAAAATTATACTCGGCCTATTTTGTTGGAGATGATAAATAGACTATTATGAACCATTTGCCTATTTGGTTGGAAATGCTCTAAACAAGCTTGGTTATTCTCTTACCAATATTTTTTTGGGGTTGGTATCTCTTACAATTGGTTGTTCTATTGCACATTATTTGAACATCTCCACTGAGAGGGGGTTGCAATGTCAGTTGTTCCTAGGCCTGTACAGCAAGCTAGTTTTTAACCGGCACACCCACCTCCGCCATTTGCCCGTTTGCATGGGCGAGCAAATGGCCCAGCCTGCTTTCTGCATATAATGGGAAAATATGGAAATGATTTGTGGGTGACACTTTACCGTCCCCCACCCCACCCCCTCTTTTTTGTTTTTAAATAAAAAAAAAAAACAAAACAAAAAAGTGTCATCTGATGTGATATCAGATGACATTTATTTATTTATTTATTTTATATTAAAACAGGAGGTTGGGGGACGGTAAAGTGTCCCCCATGTATCAGCTCCCAGAGAGGACGGTAAAGTGTCCCCCATGTATTAGCTCCCAGGAAAATAACATACTCAAAATAGGTGGAGGCAAATGATATATATTATATCCAAATATACCTATCCCTTATAATAATATATATTATATAAAATATATATAAAAAATAATCATATCAAAACAAAGTCGTTTCTACTGGGGAGAGTTTATACTGGAAACTTCCTTTGACTTCTATTCATTGGAACAACTTTAAGTAAATACAACCCTCTATTTTCCTTTGTTGTCGCCTGAGCTTAGGGGTGGACAAAATATCCGATTACCGTCTATCGCCTATCGACTTATTTTGGTTCGGTAGTAAGTATATATTTTTATTTCAAAAGTCAGTTTGGTTCGGTAGCCAGCAATTTTTTATTTTTTATTTTATTTTTTTTCATTCTGGTTAATTGAACCGACACTTTGGAGAAAAACGACGTCGTTTCATTTGATCATTTTGTCCTTTTTTTTTTTTTGGAAATCAAAACGACATTGTTTCATTAATTGATTTTAACTGAAAATTTTGAAATTTCAGGTTGTCAAAATGAAGTCGGTGAATTGTCGGTTAACCGAACCGAACCGATACCCACCCCTACTTGAGCCCCTTACGTTGCTTCCCCTCTCACAGTTGTTGTGCCATTGTCAGGTCATGGAATTTGTTGCTTCTTTTCGCTATTCAAATAATTGATTTTTTTTTTTTTTTTTCTTTTGATTGTGGATGCGTATGAGCGGATGGAACCCAAAAACCACCCTCCGTTGAGGGTGGTTACGGTACTACTTGTAATGCCAAAAATCTCATGGCTTTGGGATGGTTTGGCCAAGGGTGATATATATATATATATATATATATTAGTTTTTGTTTTATTATTATTTTTTAATTTTTTCAAATTTATAGGAGTATTTTTGTCTTATTGAAAAAAGTTTATGGTCAATTTTGTCATTTTGTGAAACGACGATGTACATTGCAAATTTTTGATAGTTTTAAGAGACATTGATGTGATAATTGTGATATAAAAATGTAATATATAGCGTTATTACTTTTCATATAAAAAATAACCAATTGTTCTAAAACTATTTACATTTTCTCTCTTTTTGTCCTTTTGATTTGTTTTTCCAAACCAAGAACATTAAAAAACAACTAAAATCACAAACGTCTAAAAGCTGATTGTAGGTATTTTGTAGTTTCCTAATCTGATACAAAATTTCTAGGGTTAATTATGTTGCGATTGAGTATGTCATTGTCTCCTTCAACTCTTCTAATGTTGTTGTGTCTATTATTATGAGTTCAGTCCAATCTTATTTGTGATGTGGCATAATCTTTCTCCTCTGTCACTTTAGCATTTTCTATTGATGATTCTTGTTAATACATTTTTCCGGTCGGTCGGTCGGCCGACGATGGTGCTCCTTGTTATACTTGTTTTAAACATGTTGGCATTACACTCAGACTGTACGGGACAGGGTAAGTCTTGCGGTCTTTGTGCGAAGCTACTCGAATTACACACAATTCAAACAGCCAATTGCGAGAAATTCTTATTTTTGTGTTGACCATGAGTAGAATTAGGACTTGAAGAAATAGAAGTTTGTTTAATTCTTAATGTAGACGGGAATAATATAAAATATTTGATTAGATTGGAAATTAAATTAGGAGTCAATATTTGAACTCTAACTCATTCATGTTCTCTTTTAATCATTTCAAAATTGACGTTGCTTTTAAAATCACCATTAGATCAAAATTGAATAGTAATTTATCACACATTAATTGTGATCTTAAAAGTCATATCAATTTTGGAGGACTCAATAAGAATGAGTGTTCAGTTTAGTATTACTTTATAAAGAGTATTGTAATTTTTATCACAACTTTCTTATAAACTGACATGATAGTTCATGTGATATTTACCATGTCAGTCACTAAATAATTAAATTTAATTGTACATGTCATTATGTGCAAAGTTTTAAAAGTTTAAACCAATACATTTCCTCCTTTTTAAAAAAAAAATAAAAAATAAAAATAAAAAATAACAAAGAACTCAAAACATAATACTCAAAACTACTTTCACATTTATCTTACATCAAAACATTAAGAAAAAAAAAATGTTACTCATACTCTCTCACTTATACTCTCATCTTACATTATCTGACGTGACTTTTAAAATTTACCAAAACATATTGGCCTTCTGGTGTACCTTGTTGGGGTACCACACAATTCACTCTTTTCTTCTGAGTAAACAACATACTCTTACTTGTTCACACTTTTTTAAGTGGTTTTTAAAACTATCATTGGATTAAAATCCAATAAAAATATATTTCAAATTTAATAATAATTTTAAAAATTACCCTATAAAAAAATAATAAAAAAAAAAAAGGAAGAAAAAATGAGTGCGTAGCATTTTCCTTTTCTTTTGGGCCAAGCACAAACCCTCGAAGAGTCGAAGGATAGCACGGCCCATACACCATAGATTTGACTAAGGATACTGGCACACCTTATTATTATGTTTTCTTGAGAAATAATGAAATATACCATTGGTTCTTGGTCCTTCTCTGTTGTGCGAAGTCATTCTGCAAGTCAACCCAACTAATTAAGCTATGGATAAGGAAGTCGTCAACTGGTCCAATCTTCCGGAGGAACTCTTGCCGTACATCGGCAAAAGCCTCGACGCGGGCATCGATATTCTCCGATTTCGCAGCGTCTGTGTTTCCTGGCGATCCTCTATCCCTCCCTTACGCGAGATATCTCCTTGTTTGCCTCTCCGTTTTCCTTACGCCGACAGCAATGGAAATGCCGTCGACGCCTTTGTCTCGCAGAATACCATCTACCGTCTTGAACCTTCCGACGAGAATCCAAACATTCCAGCGTCTTCTTCTTCTTCGAAAGGCTGTTTGATTAAGGTTGAAGAGTCAGAAACTGGGAAAATACGCCTTTTGAACCCACTTTCATGCCTCCATTGCAGGTTTCTCCCGGCCTCTTTTCCAAACGGGATAAACCTATTGGATTTCCGGGTAGTCGAGGTAAGCAAATCATATAAACTTCAATATTCTGATGGATCGCCTATTTGTGGCGTGAGCAAAGTAGTGTTGTACCCCAACTCTGCATGGACTAGTGTTAAAGATTGCATGATTTTCGCCTTATATGATGGTGGAAAGTTGGGTTTTGCGAAATATGGAGACGAGAAATGGACCCTTGTAGATGATAAGAATTCTAATTATGATGACATTATCGTATACAAGGGCCAGTTCTATGTGATTGATAGGTTGGGAATAGTTTCATGGATTGAATGTTCATCATTGAAGCTAATACAGTTTTTCCCTCCGTTATGTGGTTTGGGTACCCAGAAGCATTTGGTGGAATCATGTGGGGAATTCTATGTTGTTGATAGATACTTTAAGAGGGAGCGGAGGTTACGACATCATGAGAATATGAATCATAATCTCCTTAGATACCATGTTTGTCCTAGGACAGTTGATTTCAAAGTTTATAAGCTGGACCAAGAGTTGGGTGATTGGGTTATGGTGCAGAACTTGGGTGATCGGGTGTTCTTTCTTGGGAATGACTCTTCTTTGTTTGTTTCAGCTCGACAATTCGGTGGGTGTAAATGGAATTGCATTTACTTCACTGATGAGAATGACATTGGGGTGTTCTGCTTAGAGGATCACAACATTGAGAAGATGGTAAATTTCCCAGACTATTCTCATATATTTTGGCCTCCTCAAAGCCCAAACGTCTAAATGCTGAATATAGGTATTGTAGTTTCCTAATGTGATAAAAAATTTAGAAGGTTGTTAATTATGTTGTCCTTGAAGGATTGGATCTATAACAATTTGTTGATCCGATTGCAATGGGAGAGTCTCTACGAGGCTTACTTACCTAAGTTGGTAGGCAGATTGTCCAAAATCTGTTTGAATGGATAGGCCCTATAGAGATTCTCTCACTTTTGTTGTTCAGAACAAATTTATTGTACAGCTCTGTCCTATCTTTGAATTCCTCTAACGTCGTGTCTATTACGAGTAGAGTTCAATTTTATTTGTAATGTCATGTTCTGTCTCACGTGTCACTTTATTTAAAGATTGTGATGTTAATCATGTGTCAGCCTATGCTCAGAATTAATTCGAAACATGTTTATGTGATTTAATTTTTATTCGAACCATGTTTATGTGATTTTATTTTTATTTTTATTAAATATTTCACGTGTTGAGAGTACGAGAGTAATCATATGTGGGAGAAAGAGTATTAGACATTTCTTACTAATTTAAGCCAATCTTAAGACAAAGTATTAACTCTCAACACGTAGCACCTCAAAAAACAAAACTCTTACTACGTTCCCCTTTACCTTTTTCTTTTTATACGGCTAGTTTTAGGGTTGGCAATTTGGGCTTTGAGTTGACTTGGTTGACCCACCAACCAGTTTAGGCTAGAACTCTACGTGATTAGCTAATTTTTTTTATTATTATTATTTTTTCTAGAAAAAGAAGTGGGATATCATTTCTCTGTTTTAAACTATTAAAAACCCTAAAATAAGGGTATTTCATTAGCTTTGGGTGTTAAATCATGCCAAAATTCCTAAAATACCTATGTGTTTATTTTTTAATTTTTTTTTATAAAAATATTTAAAGATTCAGGCATAGGCATTTTTACAAATTTCATTAAATTCTGACTAACACCTAAATCTTAGCATTATTTTATTTTATTTTTTTTCTAGAAAAAGAAGAGGGGTATTTTAGTTATTCAATAAGGATTTAACGCCCAAAGCTGGCGGAATACCTATATTTGAAGGTTTTTGATAGTTTAAAATCTCGATTCGAGAGAAATGATAGTTCAGTACCCTTCCGTCAAAACGCATGATAGTCCAATACATTTTTTGTAAAGTTCTCCCTTAAAATAATTTTCTTTCCAACACGAACAAGGTAATGTCTAAATAGACATTTTCCGTTTGTAACGGGAAGGGTTTCCAGAGCTCTCTGTTTCTTCCTCTTTTTCTAGAGACATCAATTTTATACATTGACGGGAAGGAGAAGAAGAAGAAGAAGCAGGAGGAGGGGCTAAGCTTGAAAAAAAAAAAACTAAAAACCTACATGTTCAAAAAAAAAAAAAGATTCAACATTTTTGTAGGCGTCGGCACCGGTCTCTCCTTCTGCTATTGGGTGTACCGTACGCAACACCATCGTCTTTGCCGTCTACTATAAGAAAAAATCATGCTAGGGGTTAGGATTATTTACTATAATTTTTTTTTTATTTTTTTTTAAAAAAACATATAAATTAAACCAAACAAAAGTGAAAAAGTATAACTACCTGTTTTTCCCGCATTATTAACACCTTTCAAATAACCATTCGGTTCTCTGTTCATTGGAGCAGGAAAAAGCGATAGTTAGTACGTTAGAGGTAGGTACCCGAGGTGAGCAATAAAGCGCACCATCAAAACTAAAATGTAACGCCAAATTTAAGAAACAATACTAAAAGGTTTTTAAGTATTTTTAAAAGCTTTTCATAAAATTGAAGCCATATTTTATCTTTCATCCGACAATAATACTCTTATTATAAGACAACTTAAGACTCTCTGCTTATAACCACATTGGGATATCTGAAAAAGATTACCTTTATTTGACAACTACTAACTCTACTAATAATCTGAAATACTTGAGACCCAGTAAACCACTACTCAACAAAAGACTCTAGAAACATGATCTTTAATGGACTTCTAATCCTAAGTAGTAGAGGATTGTAACAGTTTACTACTGCCAAACGAGTGGTGAAGTAACAGTTCCTCTTCTTATGACGTGACATTATAAACCTATACAGTCTAGGAAAAAGAAAGTTGGGCAAAATAAGAGAACAAGTACAGAGTTCTGAATCCATCAATTTCAGGTAGTTCCAAGTTTCAAATGAAGCACCAAACCACAATATAAGGTAGGACCTTGTCCTTGATGATAATCCAGCAATCAATTTTCTTGGTATATAAAGAGACTTCAGCTTTACTGTAGATTTTGGATGCTTACAAGCAAAACAAAATGCATTGTTGGAGAGTCATGAAATACTTACTGAATGATTACAGGCAACTATGCTGTAAGCACATTGAGAATTTTTTTATATTTATTTTAGGGTAAAATGCACCTGCACTTGGGATGCTTCTTCAATTTAGAATACGTTTCACATTGCAAGTTTGCAAACAAAATGTGCGATTTTAAATTAAATCACAGAAAATATTTTGTATTTTTAAAAAATTACGATTTGAAAACGAAGAAAAATTTATGTTTTCAAATTGCAGGCAAGAATATGCATTTTGAAAACTGCATGATTTTAAAGATTAAATTACGATTTTACCAAATACTTAACTGTGTTTTTAAAAATCGTATTTTCAAATCGCACGTTTTAAAATCGTTATTTTATATATACACCCAATTCAATAAAAAACTTGGACACATACATATATACACCCAATTCAATAAATAACTTGGACTTTGACAAACATATTAGGTCATCGGTAGATTTGTGCAAGGTTCAACTTGTAATCAAAATTTCATCAACCATCTATTTAACATGAATGACAGAACCTAGAGTGTATCATGTACTGTTTTGTTCTTTTTTTTTTTTTTTTTTTTTTTTTTTTTTTTTTATATATATATATAATTGATGTAATTTGTCATAGGAAACAAGTAAGGGCATATCAAAATACAGTAAACACAGAGAATTCAAAGATAGATTATGAGTGAAAACACATGGAAATATTATCCTTTAAAAAAGTTAAGAAGAGTGCACATTAGATTAAAGAAATACAATATTATCTGATACTTACATTCAACAAGTAGAAGAACGTGGATTGGTAGGGCTAAGCCAAGTTGGGGGAGGACAGAATGGATGAGAATGCTCCGTGAAAAATGCTAAACGGCCAATGCTGTGATCCTTTAATTTGAAAACACAACTTTTACTTTGATAATCAGTGAAGTAAATGCAATTCCCTTGATATCCAAAAAATTCTTGAGCTGAAACAGAGAAAGAAGAAGCAGTTCCCAAGACAAACGCTCGATCACCCAAGCTTGTCACCGAACCCCATTGACCTCGCTCTGCATCCAGCTTATACACTTTGATATCAAATGTATGCAATCTACCAAGATATGCGTGTCTATCAACAACATAAAGATCTCCACACGACTCCACCAAATGCTTATGGCAAATGGAACCATGTAGCCGAGGCGAAAACTGTACCAAATTTGACGATGGATATTCGATCCGTGAAACTATTCCTAATCTACACACAACATAGAGTTGGCCCTTGTATACAATAATATCATCATGAATCCCATCATCCACAAACGTCCATTCCTCATCCCCAAATTTTGCGCAAGCCAATTTCCCGCCGTGAAAGATCACGAAAACCACACACTCGTCTGCACTAGTCCATGCTGAATTCGGGAACAGCACTGCTTTTTTCACGCCATGAGCAAATCGGTAACTGAGTATACATTTTCTTTCCCTTTTTGATGTCGGTCCGATGACAATTTGATCTCTAAGCGTATACGCTTTGCTTAATTCGACGATCCGGAAGCTCACCAAGTTCAACATCTTCGCGTAATCAAGAGGAAAGTAGCCGATATAGCGGTGGGAGAGCGGATCTAAAAGACGCAATTTGCCCGAATTTGACTCTTGGACATTGATCAACCAGCCCTTGCTACAACAAGAAGAAGTTGAAGTTGGAAATGGATTTAGCGGTTGAAGAAGATAGAGAGTGCTTTCGCAGAGATGAACTGGCGTTCTTGACATTGACGCTGACTCGAGCGCAATATAGGGAGAAGGAAATTTGAGAGGGAAGCGAGGAGAGTGAGCGTGAGAGTGAGGGGTAGAGGAACGCCAGGAGCTACAGACGCTGCGAAATCGGAGAACATCGACACGGGTGTCGAGGCTTTTGCCGATCATCTCCAAAAGTTCCTTTGGAAGACCCGACCACTCCACCACTCTCTCACCCATATCTTCGTTGCTTCACTGACTCTGAACACCAACACTGCTTTTCTGCTTTATTCTCGCTGGATTTGGGCTCCAAGGTTTGTTCTCAATCTCTCCTTTTGGGGCTGATACAGAGGTGTTTGGCCGCATCGAAAATCAGCTAATAATAGTTAACCACTAACCGCATAACTGATTAATCGCTTTTAAAAGCGGTTATAAATAATTATTAATCGCTTACGACGGAGTGGTTAGCTATTTTAATAGTAAGGATAAACGATCAATAACCGCTAACCGCCTACTCTTATATATAAATAATATAAATATTTATATTATATATTTAATATAGAAATAATAATGATGTATTTAATTTTATTAACAAAAAAAAAAAAAAATCTCCAATCCGCCCTAAAATTTTTATCCTCTTAGATAATAAGCAAAGATTATACTTGGGATCATGATTTATTATCAATATCTTAAAATTTGTCAAAAGTTCAAATCACTACATTTGAGCTTTTAAATCTAAGATTTCGGTGCCTTATTCAATTTTTCCTAAGGCTCTACGATTCATTTTTAAGGTAACAAATTAAGGGGTTTAATGGAAATTTCATCGGCCAAATGGATATTTGAATTGGTAAGCTTGTTATGCAACTTATACTGTTTTCTTTTCTCAAGTTTATTTGTGTATGTGTATATATAATTCTTTACACTTTTCTTGGTATATATTGTTTAATTTTACTAGCAATGGAGGATTACGTTACATTTGTCAATAGATACGACATGGATTCTTTCGTTTACTTATTTGGTAAGCTCTTATTTTTTTAAAAAAATTAAAAATTAAAAAATGCCCAAAAACCGACTCAAAAGTCCATATATAAAAAGCGGTTATCAACCGCTAGTTATAGGATTTAATAATCGTTGATCGCCTAAGCGGAGTGGTTGCGGTTATTGAATTTCAATAACTGCCTTAGACTGTTGCAATTAGCGGTTATAACCAATAACCGCAACCGCAACCGCTTGTACAGTCCCAATTGACACATGGTGGTCAATTAATGTTTTGGACAAAATTATTAAATTGGTCATAGGGTTTGGTATTGTATCAAATAAAATTTAAAGAATTTAAAATGTTCTTATAAATCCGTATGGAATGTTTTTACTATTATAATAATTTATTCATAGAAATTCATACTATTTTCTTGACGGACCCGTATAAAATAACAAGTTTACCTTTAAATAAAAGTTATAAAAATAAAAAAATAACTTAATTTAAAGTGATTAAACCATCCAGAGACCCTTAAGGGTAGTCGACCATCACTAACCTATAGCTTGGTGGTTGGGAGTGGTCAAACCACTCCTTAATGGCCATGGAATGATTTGACCGCCCTTACAATTGACAGTTAGAGGTAGTGAAACTACGTGCTAGGCCCATGAGTTTGGTTTGGTCATCTCCTTGTAATTGGCTACCAAGTGTTAAACCTCTTACAAAATAAAGAGGTTATGAAAGTGTTCGAATTACCCCAAAGGCCCATGATAGTAGACTTACCAAGTATGGAATAAGATTACTTCTAAACTGAAATTAGTTGCCCAACTCATTGACTCACGCTAATAAAAAAGATTGAGATGATACAATCAACTAATATCTTAATTTCTCATGAAATGCCAAACAAATTGGTCTTCGATCACCATATTAGCAAAACCAAGTCCATCGACTCCATCACCGAACCAAAATCCAGTGCAATAAAACTGTCCTTTCGTATGTACAATAAACAACTTCATGTGAAAGATTGCCTGACCCCACCTATTCAAACATGTGCCCAAACAGCCTAGCAAGTGAAATCCGAGCAGCCTCTCAAAGTAGGCAGCCTCATTACCCTCAAAAACAACAGCCATAGGAAGAAGAAGAAGAAGAGGAAGAAAAAAAAAAAAAAAAAACATAAAGGTAAATACAAAAAATAGGCCCAAAGCAAAAGAAAGAAAAGCCTGTCTATTTGATTACAATCAATAGTGGAAGAGGCCATAAGGCCCGCCCAATTCTATCATCGATCTTATGGTGAATCGACCGCGGGTGCACCGTAGACCCTAGGGTGATCGCTCTCCAACCCATAATCCATCGTCGGACGGTACTCCAAGTCTTCATCATGATCATGCACAAAATCGGGGATCTCAATCTCGTTCCTCCTCACGTGTTCCCACAGCAAATCAAGCCTACTCACGTACCTTAGCTTCCCATACAACCTGCCCACAATCACCCGAAATTACTATTTTTATTACCATCATGAGTAATGCACAATTATTACTATTTTTACCATAAATTAAAATTTATTAATTAGTTAGTTGGTATCAGTTACTATAGTAGTAATTACCCGCCGCTGAAGAGAAGGCGACCAAAGGTGGCGAGGAAGAGCCTGGCCTGTAGGGCTGGGTGGACAAAATACACGGCCTCCAGATTCTCCTTGACGCTGATCGGGACCCCCTCGTAGATTGATCGTAGGGCTGAGATTCCCGAAAAATTCTCGCACCTTTGCACACCTGTGTGCACGTACAACACCGAAAACGGCCTCTTCCCCAGCTTTGGGTACACCCTCTCCTCCAAATACTTCTTCACTACGTCGACACTCAAATTCCGAGCTACCAGAAACCAAAATCAATTTAAAAATATATATATATATATTTCACAAAGTTCAGAAAATAGAGAGATGGGTTGTTACCGGAGAAGAATTTTCCGATGATGCGAAGGATCTTGCGGTTACGTTTGTCTCTGCCTTTGATCTGGAAGATCTCGAGCTTCTCGATGAGTTGTTCTTGCTCGGCTTGGGACATGTGAGTACACATTTTTTTTTTTCTTTTTAATTCTCAACTTTATTGTTAATTTATTTCTTCGATTTCTTGCTTTTTAAAGAAGAATTTTGGAAGGGAAAGAGAGAAGCAATCATTGATGTATGCGAGGACAAAAGTGATTATGGAGAAAATCAGAGGGGGAGTGGTAGCTGGTCGTAGTTATTAGGGGTATATTCTGAAGCATCTTCCATTCTTCCTTTTTCGGATTGGGATGGACCGGATGGTGCAAAAGTTGAAAATTAAATATACAAGTCAAATAACCCCACAAAAAGAATAATAGACAAAATATAAATATGAGCAAAAATATTAATGAGAGAATGAGTTATTAGAAAGTACTTAAATTACTTATTCTAATGATACATGTCAATTTAATAAATGTAATTAGTGGTCTGTAAAATTTAATTTGAAGAAAAACTTTATAGATATATTGTTGGTCTACTTACTTGTTATGGATTTTATATAATTTGTTCAAAATTTCTTATTAATATTCATTTTATTGATTTATGCAGAAAGTTAAAATTCTCAGTGAGTCATGTTCGAATCATTCTATTTCAAATTTATTGATAATGAGAGTTGATATTTTGATGACTTATTAACTATTTTAAAATTATGAAAAATAATATATTAAATTATTTAATTCTAAGAAAATGATGATAAGATTAGAAAAAAAGGACTTAAAATTTTGGTTGAGAAGAGGAAGCACGGAAGGTTTTAGAGATTTGGTTGGCAAAAGGGGGGTGAAAAGGGCGCTGCTTAATTCTCTTGACATCTGTTGGATGGGAAGAAAACATAATCATGTAATTCCATAATATTAGCATATTTTAGAGCAATTTTACAACATTTTTAAACGACAATTAGATGAGAATGGGTTCAATAAAAGGCAATCCCCTGCATTTTTTTTTTTTTTTTTAATTTTTTTTAATTTTTTTTTCCTTGAAAAGACTCAGATTGACAGTCCAATTTGGTTTACAAGGTTGTTCTTTTTTTTTTTTAATTGGGTGAATTCTGAGTAACGAGGTAGGCCTCCTTCCAAATTCCAATAATAATCTGGAAAAGATGAAAGTGAAGTTCACATGGCGGTGGCTCCTGTTTCTGAGTAGATGAATGTTACTTTTGTTTTGTCCCTTTTCATGCAATTGCTTGGAAGTGGGTAGTTGTGTCTTTGGTCGAGGCTTCACTTTCATGTCAATGGGAGCTGTAGCTATGGCTTTCATTTATCTTGTTACCTCAATTATGCGATCTATAAGATGAGGAAATAAGGGTGGACTTTGAGCAGCAACAGGCTAAATGTTGATTCCTCAAGAGTCCCACACGGGAAGCGAAGAGAACCACGGGAGGCCGATTTGGGTACAAAAGGAAAGCCGAGCTGCGTAACATAAGTATCTTTGCGCTTGGGGCAATGACGCAGCTAGTGAGGTTCTAACCGAGGCGCGTCTATTGCTGGTTGAAAACTATTTCCAACCCCCCTCTTAGGCCTGGGTTTGGCCCTGGCCTTCGAGAATTTCTGGAAGGGCTCCCTTTGGGTTAAAGCCCAACAAATTTAGTTTAAATTTCTCATTAAGTGTCTCTCCTCCAAACGCTTCTTCACTACGTTAATACTCAACTTCCGAGCTACCAGAACCAAAGTTAATTTAAAAATATGTATGAATTAAATATGTTTCACAAAGTCTAAACAATATTAATATTATTTAGTCACATTTATTACATAACTCCGTGGTCAATGACTTTTCTTTTTTTTATTTTTTTTATTTTTATATATACAATGTGTGGGAGGAAAAAATGAGAATTACATGTAGGAAAAAAGAAAAGAAATAAATGATCGGGATAAGTGATAATGCAAAAAAAAGGATTTAAAGAGAGCAACAAATAAATGATCAGGGTAATTGATAATGCAAAAAAAAGGATTTAAAGAGAGCAAACTTTCATAAACGGAACAAGAACCCAAAATGTGTTAACAACACAACCATAAAAAAATGGCCAGCACAGAAATTTAGTCAAAAAATGATACACAAATAATAGAAAGGTACAAGGATATTTTTATTTATTTATTTTTTATTCAATGTGTGGGAAGGGAAACAAAGAATTACAAAAAAAGAAAAGAAAAAAGAAGAATAAGAAGTTAGAAATGGGTCAAATAAATGACTTGACGCAAAAGAATGCACTTAAATGGAGCAAACTTTTGCAAACAAAACAAAATCCGAAAGTGTTAATAACACAACCATAAGAAAATGGCTGGCACAAAAGGCTAGCCAAAAAAAGAAATACGAATAATAAAAGGTACAAGGGTTTTTTATTTTTTTTAAAAAACCAAATAAAAACATAGAACAGTAACATCGTCGGATGGCACGGTAGAGGATGGTGCCATAGGGCTGCCCACGCGTCAGTGAATGTGGGAAATACACTATAGTGGAGGAGAAGCCGACAAAGCTGTTAAACGTAGACATATCACTAAAGGCGGTGGATAAAACATCTAAAGAAGTGGATAAAGTCTCGAAAGAGGCGGGAATGGGTGGGGGATGGAGGAAGGGAGAAACCCCTTGCTCCCCTTGCTACCGGAGGTTCAAAAAGGGGAGAATTATTTTTTTTGAGGGGAGAGAAGAGAGCGTTTAGGTTAGAAGAAGAGTTTTTAGTAATACTGTATGGCCAATGACCCTTACCTTACTTGATATGCTTACCAATCCAGGATACAGACTCTACAAAAAGGTTAAGAAAATAGGCAGTTCAGGTACTTTATGATAACTCATTCTCTCATTGATATTTTTGCTCATATTCATATTTTGTCCATTATTCTTCTAATATTTTCTTACTAACTTAGGCATCAAAGATGCTTCCCCGGTTCCCCCGTCATTACCGATGTTCCACTATATCCTATGGTTCTCTTGCAAGGCTCCAACTTCGGAAACTCAATGTGTGTGGTTACTTTATCAACACGATTTTTACATACATTTATAAATCTCTAATAAAAATATATGTAAAAATCATGTGCTCTAAAGATATATGTCAATTTAATAGATGGCATTGGAGGTCCTTCAACCTAATTTGAAGAAAAAATTTATACCCATATTATTGGTCCACTTTTTATGGATTTTGTATAATTTGTTCAATTTTTATTTTATTTTATTGATATTCAGTTTATTGATAATTCTCAGTGAGTCATGTTCAAATCATTCTATTTCAAACTTATTGATAATGGGAGTTGATATTTTGATGACTTATTAATTATTCTAAAATTATGAAAAATAATATATTTAATTATTTAATCGTTGTTCTAATAAATTGATGATAAGATTTGGAAAAAGGACTTAAAATTTTTGTTGAGAAGAGGAAGCAGAGAAGGTTTTAGAGATTTGGTTGGCAAAAGGGGAGTGAAAAGGGCGCTGCTTCTCTAGACATTTGTTGGATGGTAAGAAAACATAATCATGTAATTCCATAATATTGGCATATTTTAGAGCAATTTTACAACATTTTTTTACCGACAATTAGATGAGAATGGGTTGAATAAAAGGCAATCCTTGAAAAGACTCGGACTGACGGTCCAATTTGGTTGACAAGGTTGTTCTTTTTTTTTATTGGGTGAATTCTGAGTAACGAGGTAGGCCTCCTTCCAAATTCCAACAATAATCTGGAAAAGATGAAAGTGAAGTTCACAGAGTGGTGGCTCCTGTTTCTGAGTAGATGAATGTTGCTTTTGTTTTGTCCCTTTCTGTGTAAGTGCTTGGAAGTGGGTAGTTGTGTCTTTGGTCGTGGCTTCACTTTCATGTCAATGGGAGCTTTAGCTATGGCTTTCATTTATCTTGTTACCTCAATTATGCGAGATCTAAGATGAGGAAATAAGGATGGACTTTGAGAAGCAACTAGGCTAAATGTTGATTCCTCAAGAGTCCCACACGGGAAGCGAAGAGAACTACGGGAGGCCGGGTTGGGTATAAAAGGAAAGCCGAGGTATTGGAGAAAAGCATCTTTGCGCTTGGGGCAATGACGCAGCTAGTGAGGTTCTAACCGAGGCGCGTCTATTGCTGGTTGAAAACTATTTCCAACCCCCCTCCTAGGCCTGGGTTTGGCCCTGGCCTTCGAGAATTTCTGGAAGGGCTCCCTTTGGGGTAAAGCCCTACAATTCTAGTTAAAGTTTCTCTCTTCCTAATGGGCTTAAGAAAGCCTCCACTTTTAATGGCCTATTATTTGCATACTGCTTGGGCTAGTGTCAAGTCACTCTATATTCGTCTTTCGTGGTTGTTGGCCATTATGGCGCTGGCCGGGTAAATTGTGGTTGGAATGGCCAAATAGTCTCGCCAAATCGCCTCGACCAATTTAAAAGCGATCCCAATTTTTTGACTTTTTTTTATTTTTTATTTTGTAGCAATTTATATTGTTTATTTTATATTTATGGACGGAATTTTAGTTTATATGTTTTGCTTGGTACTATATTGAATCAGACAAAAACTTCTATAGAAATTTTGTTCTAAAAATATCACGTATTTTTTACATGCTTTTTTAATTAATAAGAAAATATGCACTTCTCACATGTATAAAGGAAACATCACTTTTTAAAAGTTGGGTTAGAAGAATTCTTGCAACTCAATTTGTAAGAAATTTCTGTTCAAAATATTTGACAACCTAATTGTTGTAGCTTGATTGTTGTGAGTCTTCTAGTTCCAACAAAGTTCACCTATATGAATAGATGGATAGACAACCCAAAACTTGCCTGAGTAGGTGATCTTTATATTAGCTATCTCATAGTTGTTGCCCGAATTACTAACAATGTAAACAATAAAATTTCTGAAGTTCACTATTCCTTCTATTCAATGACATGATAATATCATTACTGTTGGAGAAAGATAGAATTGTCTTGCCACCCTAAGAAACAAATAACACCATTTCTAATTCGATTTGATAAAACCTTTTCCTTCTCCTTTTTTTTTTTTTTTTTCAATAATAATAATTAACAAACAATCCAAAACATTAAAAATTACTTTCATTTTTATATCACATCAAAACACTTTTTTTTTTAAAAAAAAAAACACCATATAAAAGGTATTAACAAACGGGAAAAATTTATGATCTATTAGTAGGTTGAGATTGAAGATGTGATTACGAGATTTCAAATTCAATTAATGTAATGAGAAACTGACAGGAGTCGTACAGAATAAACTAACACAATCCTCACCAATTTTCGGTGGCCATTTTTCATTGGCTGAAGTTCCCAATTTTGAATTTGGGACATGTTCTCAAACACCTAGCCGGAGTTGCTTCCTTTTGTACAAAATTTTTAAGAAACAAACAAGTTAAACAACAATGATTAGAGAATACTTAAAACATGCATTCTCAGACTCCAAAGGTCGTAATTAATAGAGGAAACATGCATATTTTGTAAGTGAGAAAGAAGTCATCTACATGCTATATGCTGTACATGTGCTGTATCTCAACCATAACGGGTCGATCTAAGTGGGCTCACTAAATTCATTGAACTGAAACCCAGATGCCTGTGCCAGCTCTGACAATTCGTGTTCACCACTCAAAACCTGCAAAGAATATATGTTTTACTGAGAACAAAGTGAAATGTAATATAAATGTTATATTATGGCATATGCATCCTCGTGCTCCCCACAAATTATTGGGAGTTCAAGAAAAGAGAGTGGCCACGGGGGGATTTCACCTCAATTGGTTTATTGATGGCATAAATAAATATCAAATCTCTCTCTCTCTCTCTCTCTCTCTCTCTCTCTCTCTCTCTCTCTCTCTCTTATATATCGATTTGGGATCTTCAGCAATTTGGATAGTAATTGTAAAACATTTCATATAAAACCAACCTGCTTAAATAAATTTTAAACTGCCCAACCACTTATTCAAACAGATAGATCTCATATCCGCTCTCTCACAATTAATGCCCAAATTGCTGAAGATTTCAATATGAGAACATCTATATCACTTATTCTAGAAACGTGACAACTAAAGGGAATCTTCGAAAAATTGGGTATCAAGCCTATAACTCTATCTTACATCAACTTTGGTAGAACCCGAGTCGGCATCACCAAAGAAATTGTTTGCAGGCAAGAAGCTACTTTTAGAATGATGCCATCTATGGTTAAGGAACACTGAAAGGTATTGCTGCTTTTTTATTTACTGACAGGAATTCTCTTGTTAAGACGGCTTGAATTGATTAACATAAATTAAGAACAAGCTTCCTCACCTGACCATTAATCACCCACATCGGGAAACCTTCAATTCCAGCATCTGTGCATGCCTTTATCATTGTTGTTCCTTTCTTATATCCATCAGGGAAGCATTCCACATAGTCCAACAGCTTCGCTGCCTCTCGTCCAAACTTCTATATAAATGACACAAAGCAAATAATAAAAGCAATGTTAACCTATCATAATTAGAATAAAGAATTAACCTATCATAATTCTGAGTGTTGGAGATCATGAGTTCATCCCGTCGGTGGTCAGTAGAGTCTAAGGAGTTTGCTTTGTCAGTAGTGGGTGGTTTCAAAGGCATTAGGATTCATGAACATCGAAAAGGAGTGACGAGGTCCATTCTTTTAGACAAAGATGAGGCTGCATGGTTGATTAAGTCTTTTCATGATCTGGTTACGGCTCAGGACTGTAGAGTGTTCTGGAATCAATCCGTCTCGGGTTTTCCGCGGGTTCTTGCGCAACAACGTGCAAATAAGCATGGTTACTTCCTCACCTTAGAAGAATATGAGGGAAGAAGAAGGAAATGATCTGTCTTGGTGCCAAAAGGAATGTTTGGTGAAGGGTGGAAGCGTTTTGGGGAGGAGCTTCGGTTAGCTCTCAATAGTCTGCTTGCTGGCAGTTTCCCGAAGCATGCCAAAGGTAAGGAAGTGTCACAGTCCAAGTATCATTCTGAGAGGAGGAGGAGTTACGCTGAAGTGCTGAGAGCTTCCATGCCGAATGATACGGCTTCTTTTTATTTTACGGAGGAGGATTCCCGGATTCGGGCGACGTCTCTGGCGAAGGGTTGTCGTGATCAGGCGGTCCTAACGGCAAATTTGGATACGGCGAATCATGCTGGGCTGAAGTTAGATATGTTGGAGAAGGATTTTCCGGCGGAACCTGCTGGGCTGAAGATTGTCGAGATGAAGAAGGTTTTTCCGGCGTTTCCTGCCGGGATGAAGTTTCAAAATTCACTCTCTGCTACGTCGAGCAGTGAGATTGCGTCAGACCTAAAGGGTAGGGGGGCAGGCTCTAGTCCCTCTATGTTGGCCACTGCACCACGCAAGTCTCACGTCGATGATTGCCTCGAGCTGCGCAGTATCAGGAAGACGTTAGAGACGTTGTACGTGGAAGTCGGGCATTGCCTGGAACGTATGCATCTGTGGGAAGATGAGTTGATGGGAAGGCCCAATTCTTTGGGCTCCAGCTTCTCTCGGCCCAATTTCTTGATACCCGATAGACCCTCTTCGACCCATGGTCCTTCAAAGCTTGCTAAACCTTCTAAAGGTATAGCACCTTTGCAGTTTCCAATCAAAAGGCCCAAGTTTTTGTTTAAGCCCAAGGCTGGGTCGGTTCTGCGCCCCATTCCAGCTCGCTAGTTCTCGTTGGACGCCGATGCTTCCACTTCTGCGGTGCAGTCGGAGTCGTTGGGTTTGGGGTCGGCCGTCTCGCGGTCTGCGTGTAGACCAGGTTTCACTAGCCGGGTCTATAAGAGTCGGAAGAGACAGAACCAGCGTTCTTCGGCTGTTTGGAGAGTTAAGGCAGGGCAGCCCATTCTGGATGCAAAAACTAGCCAGGTCAGGGAGAAGGAGGCGTTTTCTTCGAAGATGGGGGATCAGAACGCATCTCCGGCGTCCGAGGTGGTGCTGGGTGGTGGGGCTGGAGTGTCGAAAGTCTTGCAGCTAGCAGATAGACAGTCGGAGGAGTCAATTGCTTCTTTACCTGGGCTGGATTCAGACGGCTCTCGTCAGTCTGGATTCGACTCAACGGCAGTTTCAGAGACCTCCGATCCAGGAGAGAGGGGTACTGTCGTTGGCAATGAACTCAGCTTGGCTTTGTCGGCAGAGGGTGGAGGTCTTCTGGTGACTCCTCAGGTAAGAACTTCACAGCTGTGTGTTGGAATGGGTAGCTCTGGGTTTGGCGTGGACCCAGTGTCTCAGAGGTAGGGAGTAGGTAGTCTTGAGCTGGTGATGTTTTCCGCAATAGAAGGAGAAGTGGGTATCGTTTCAGAAGCTATTTTAGGGGGTCCTCCGATGGAAAATTGCCTCTGGAAAGGATTAGGAGACAAAATGGAGAGTGGGGCTTCTGTGGAATGTGTGGTGGCTGAGAAGTGTGCTCACTTTGATTGTTCTTCGAAGCTGCTTGAGCATTTTCATGAAGGACTCCTGCTGCAAGATAAGACCAGAGACGGTGAGGGGGAATTAGAGAGCTATGAGCCGTTAGTTATTGCTCCACTGGCAGTGGAAGATGCAGACAGACAGAGAGTATCACCTAGATGGGTGGTGGAAAGAATTAAGAGGTTTTATCCAATCATTGGGCTTTCTTGTGGTCACTTTGAGGACAGATTGTTGGCTTTGTTTGAGGAAATTGAAGTGGCTAGAGACCTCTCTTTGGCAGATTCCAAGACTAAGATTACGCCTGCTCCAGGGGTGAAAGGGAAGAGGGAATTAAATAGGCTGACTTGGTCTGTTAATTATGAGAAGAAAGGGGTTCAATCTGATAGAGGTAGGCATAAGGGTAGGGGCACATCTCGATATTATGACGCCTAAAATTTTGTCGTGGAATGTTAGAGGGCTTAATGCGATCGAGAAAAGATTGGAGATTAGAGGGCTTCTAAAAGTTTGGAAGGCGGATATTGTATGCTTGGTGGAGACGAAGATGGGAGTCATTTCTAGAGAGGTGGTGCAAAGTCTATGGGGCTGCATTCACGTTGATTGGTGTTTTTTGGGTGCCAACGGAGCGTCGGGTGGGATTTTGCTAATGTGGGATAGAAGGGTGGTGGAGAAAGTGGAGGAGTGTATAGGTAGATACTCTGTTGCTTGTTCTTTGCGCAACACTGGTGATAACGTTATTTGGGCGTTTGGGGGTGTTTATGGTCCGAATGATGACAGGGAGAGGAGGGTGTTGTGGGATGAGTTACCTGGATTGATGAGTTGGTGGGAGATGCCTTGGTGTATTGGGGGGGATTTTAATGTGGTTCGCTTTCCTAGTGAGAGATCTAGTGGTGCTGGCTTCTCTGCAGCTATGGAAGAGTTCTCAGACTTCATTTTCTTGCATAATCTGGTGGACTTACCCCTTGATGATGGCCAGTTTACTTGGTCTAATGGTCAGGAAGATCTTATTTGGTCTCGAATAGATAGATTCTTAATTTCTTCGGAGTGGGAGGAACGCTTTCCTGATGTGTCTCAGAGGAGATTGACAAGGCTTTTCTCCGATCATTTTCCCTTGTTATTGGATTGTGGGACTAATAGAGGAGGAAACATGTATTTTAAGTTTGAAAACATGTGGCTGAAATACGAGGGTTTTGTTGAGCAGGTTCAAAAGTGGTGGATGTCTTATGATTTTTCTGGTTTGCCAAGCTTCGTTTTGGCCAATAAATTGAAGGCTTTGAAAGCTGATTTGAGGAAATGGAATGAAGAAGTGTTTGGTGATTTAGGGAAGAAGAAGAAAGAATTATTGGAGAATATTCGAGAGCTGGATTTAATCGAAGAATGCCGATGTCTTGAGGAGGATGAAAAAATTCGTAGGGTGGATATGGCGAGAGAGATGGAGAAGACCCTTCTTTTTGAGGAAATAAGCTGGAGGCAAAAGTCTAGAGCTTTGTGGTTAAAGGAGGGGGATAAGAATACAAAATTTTTTCACAGGGTGGCCAACTCACATCGCAAATTCAATCAAGTGGATTCTTTGAATATTAACGGTATAATTTCAAGAAATCCTGCGGAGATTAAGGAGCATTTAGTTAACTTTTACAACAAGCTGTATTCAGAGAACTGTTCCTGGCGGCCTAGGGTGGAGGGCCTATCTTTTTTATCCATTGATGAGGAGGAGAGCACCTGGCTAGAAAGAGCTTTTGAGGAGGAGGCGTGGGATGTTATCAAGGAATTGAATGGAGATAAGGTGCCGGGCCCTGACGGATTCACTGCGGCTTTCTTCCAAAAGTGTTGGGGTTTTTTAAAAACTGACATTACGGATGTTTTTGCAGAATTTCATGATCGAGGCAAGCTTGAAAAGAGTCTGAATGCTACTTTTGTCACTTTGATTCCCAAGAAGACTGGTGCCATGGATGTGAGAGATTTTCGCCCTATTAGCTTGGTTGGGGGGATTTACAAGATTGTTTCAAAGGTTCTTGCAAACAGATTTAAGTCCGTTGTGGGCAAGATTATCTCCAACACTCAGAATGCGTTTATTGGTGGTCGACAAATATTAGACTCTGTGCTTATTGCAAATGAATGTGTTGATAGTCATATTCGATCAGGGGAACCTGGACTTCTGTGTAAGCTGGATTTGGAGAAGGCTTATGATCATGTGAACTGGGACTTCTTGCTTTATTTGTTGCAGAGATGTGGTTTGGGGGAAAAATGGAGGAAGTGGATGCGTTTTTGTATTTCTACGGTGAGATTTTCTATTCTTGTAAATGGAACCCCAGCCGGTTTTTTTAGTAGCTCTCGTGGGTTGCGACAAGGAGATCCTCTTTCTCCTTTGTTGTTTGTGGTGGTTATGGAGGCTTTGAGTCGGATGTTGACTGCCGCTTTGGATCAGGGTAATTTGACTGGGTTCTCAGTGGGCTCCAGGGACTCCGAGGCCGTAGTTGTGAATCACCTGTTGTTTGCGGATGACACTTTGATCTTTTGTGGCGCTCAAGAAGAACATATTCGACATCTGAGATGTATTTTCTTATGCTTTGAGGCAGTTTCTGGCTTGAGAATTAATTTAGAAAAATCATAAATTGTTCCTATTGGTGGAGTAGAGGATGTCGAAAGGATGGCTAATCTTCTTGGATGTCGGGTTGCTTCTCTGCCTATGACTTATTTGGGTTTGCCGTTGGGTGCTTCTTACAAGTCCACCTCTATTTGGAATGGTGTTATTGAAAAAATGGAAAGGAGGTTGGCGGGTTGGAAGCGGATGTACTTGTCGAAGGGTGCTCGGTTAACTCTTATTAATAGTACGCTCTCCAACATCCCCATATATTATCTATCATTGTTTCCTATTCCTGTGAGGGTGGCTAATCGTCTTGATAAAATTCGAAAGGTTTTTCTTTGGGGTGGCATTGGTGACGAAACCAAATTTCATCTAGTTAATTGGAACAAGATTTGCACACCTTTGCATACAGGTGGGTTGGGAGTTCACAATTTTATCCAGTTCAATCGAGCTCTCTTGGGTAAGTGGTTGTGGAGATATGGTAGGAAGAGAGAGGCTTTATGGCGTTTGGTGATTGATGCCAAGTTTGAGAGTTTAAAGGGGGGTGGTGTTCGAAAGAGGCTTCAGGTTCATTTGGAGTAGGTGTATGGAAGCATATTAGGAGGGGGTGGGAGGAATTTCATAATTTTGTTCGGTTTGAACTGGGGAATGGATCAAATATTAGTTTTTGGCAAGATTGGTGGTGTGGGGATAGATCCTTGAAGCAATGCTTTCCAGCTCTTTTTAGTATAGCAAGGTATAAAGACGCGACGGTAGAAGATAATTTGGTGGTTCATAATGGTGCTATTCAATGGAATGTTCTATTCACGCGACAAATCCAGGATTGGGAGTTGGATATGGTCCTTTCTTTCTTCGATCGTATATACTCCAGTTCGGCTCGACATGGGGAGGGTGACAGGTTAGTGTGGAATCCCTCTAAAAAAGGTTTATTTGAGGTGAGATCCTTCTATAAAGAGCTTATTAGGAAAGATGACCCTTTTGTCCTGTGTTTCCCTTGGAAGAATATTTGGCGTGTTAAGGCTCCAACTACGGTGGCCTTCTTCGTTTGGTCAGCTGCTTTGGGCAAAATATTGACGCATGATAACTTACATAAGAGGAAAGTGATAGTAATTGAGTGGTGTTGTTTATGTAAAAAGAGTGGGGAATCTCTTGATCACTTGTTGCTTCACTGCGAGGTCGCTCAGGCTCTTTGGAGCTATGTCCTTACTTTATTTGGGGTTGAGTGGGTTATGCCACGTACGGTGTTGGAGTTGCTGAATAGTTGGGGAGCGGCGCTTGGGGGTGGTCATGCTATAGAGGCTTGGCGGTTAGCTCCTTTATGCTTGCTGTGGTGTATTTGGAGAGAGCGGAATGCTAGGCTGTTTGAAGATGTAGAGACATCCATGGTGGAGCTACGGAAGCGGTTGCTCAATACTTTATATTTTTGGATAGCGCCCCATCATTGTTTGAGCTCTTTTACTTATGTTGAATTTTTAAATTTATTCTCTGTTCGTCCTTGTTAGGGGTTCTCTTGTATACTTCCCGTGTATAAGGGTTGCGCCCCTTTGCGCTTTTTTATATTATTGCAATTACTTATCAAAAAAAATAATTAGAATAAAGAGGCATGTTGATAAAATTATTCTATGAAATGCAAGGCACACTAAACTGATTTGGGGCAGAACATAAATTGATACTGTTTCAGCAAACATTATTAATTCCTAATTCTTCCTTAAAATAGGCACAAAATACTAATCTATTTATCTCATTAAAAATAAGCTCCATTAATTCAGATACCTTTACCCAACAATGGTATTTAAGCTCAATGTAGAATACTCAAGCATAGAAAGCAAGGTTGATGGACAAGCACCCAGCACCAATTGAGGATACTGATGGCAGTAGGTAGGAGAGGGAAAATGAATTTCACGAAGGACTGAAACACACATTGGTCAAGTTGTGCAGATCTAGGTTCTCACCCAATGTGAATTTACGGTCTCCAAAAAAGTAACTGTTCTAAATTTTACATTGTTACAACATGAATTTTGAAGATCAGAATCAAGCAAGGATTTCAAAGACACCCAATGAATTAAATCTGATCCATCTATAAGGAATATTCGATCCTTTTTTTAATTTGTTTTATTTTTCTTAACAGCAGTCAATGTGGCATATGCAGACTTGCATAGCTTCATGTAGCCTCTACCAGAACTTGTAGAGACTACTAGGAATCTTTTTTGGACTTTCAATACCTTATTTGTTAACATCATTTCACACGAACATCCTATGTAGAGCTATAAAACTAAATGTACCTGTTTTTGTTCTACACAATGTGAACACCAGAAAGCCCCATACATTTTAGCTCCCACAGAGCGCATATGCTTTGCAAGAGAAAGAGCAAAAGAACTTGAAGTTGTTGTGATCTCAGTTGTAAAGTATGGCAGGTTAAGTTCGGCCAGGCTGTTAATGTAGACAGAAATAGGAAAAGAGAAAAAAAGGTTAGGGCAGGTGATTCCTTACCCAAAAATAAATAAAATGCGAGCATGCATTTCATTCCACAAAACTTAATAATAGTAAAAAATCCAAGCAAACAAATAAGTGACAAACAGTCCATAGGCAACTTGCTATGCAAGTAAAGGCATTCAAATCAGGCAAAACAGTTCCTAGATCTCATATATATATATAAAAGATTTCATTTACAATTAAGGGCTGGTGTATTTTTACTACAAAAATTAAGTAATTCTGATACAATAGGCTAGATAACAAAAGTAGGGTGTAGGGTGGACAGCAGTAACGTACATAAAATAACAATAAAATTATGAGCAAGAAGCCTATTCATAAATCATTACCGTTATTATTATTTACTTTTGTCTCAAAACATCTCTTTCCTTTACATAAATAATTTTTTTGACAAGTAATTGAATTTCATTAAAAACCAAAGGACGCACCCAAATGCACAAGACATATACAAGAGAAATACCAAACCAGAATTTACATCAATAATTAAATGTTGAACTATCGAGTCAATGCGTCACTCGTGTTCCACAATTCAACTAAGCTAATCCCAACTAATAGGGCCCGGCTCTATGGATCCTTTTCCGTCATTTTTCTTTTACAGTACCTAGCAAGTATAAGTTACCCATACAAGGGTCACATATAAGACCTAGAGGTCCAATTCAATAACTTGATTAAGCATTGGATATAGCATGGTTGCCACAACAGGATTCTACATCTGTACCAAAGATAAGACCACATATAATTAACATAGTAACATAGCACAATCTAGATGATGCACGTTCCATTGGGATTAAGGGGACCAAAAAAACCGGCCATATTGGAAATTGAAGTCTATCTAAAACTGCTACTTGGAATGACAGATTTTCCCCTTGTCTAAAAAAAATAGGCTTCTTTGACATCTCATGCTGTTACAGGGAAAAAAAAAAAAAAAACAGGAATAAAAGATGGGCAGATAGCACTGAAGAGGAAATACACAAATAGAGGCTGCCATTTTGCTAACTCTTCCAAAGACATTTCGAAATGAGTACAATATGAATCCAATGCAGCTCCGATAATGATATTTTCTACTTGTGTTTCATAAAAGAAGGGGGGGAAAAAAAACAAAACATGTTCATGTAACAAACAAGATGCCCTTAGTAAACTAAAATCACCACCTTGTGGAGACAGGTTGAGAAGTACTGTATGAGTTGTTTAGGGTCACGAATACCAAGCTAGCTATACATAGCTGTAAACCCACCACTTTTTGTATCTCTTGCAATTGATATTCCTACAAAATAACCCCCAGAAACATCTTATTGTTTTGAACCAACTACAGAAATTTCGGCAACTAATTAACCAAAAAAAGAAAAAGAAAAAAAATAAAGAAAGACACACCTTTAGAGTGATGAAAAATAAGCTGAACGACAACAAAGCTGACATTAGACAGTATGAGCATGACGCTCCTGAAAATTTTGTTACTAGAATATACAAAAAATACGAACTGGCAGCTGCCATGGAGGTAGTGCTTCCAAGTAGAATTAAACGACCATTGGATTCACTCATTCCAAAGGGAAGATTCTTTCTTGTCAACTGTAGACCAAGTGCCGCAACTAACCCATATGCAACCATTCCTATCAATGGAAGAGGAATACCTGGCAAATGCAAAAGGATTGAAACCCTCTGTCAAACACAAAACCTGCAATGTAATTCATATGCAATTTTCCAGCCAAACTAAACAGTTCCTCAATATAAAAAAATGAAATCGCTTCGATAGTCACACTAGTTGAAAACAATCAATCCTTGTTATGCCTTGAAACAACATATTGGGCATACCCAATTATGTCATACCAAATCGAACACTACGACAAATCGAACAATTCAGTCCAAGAGAAGATACCAAAAACGACGGCGTAATCGCTTTTGAGGATGTCGCCGCAACTGCCTCCTCCGGTCGGGCAAAAGGCATCGGAATTCGTGATCTTGAGGTACGTCAAGTACGTCGTCTCAACAAAGCCTATGCCTCCAAGCCCCGCACACCATTTGTATGTCAAATTGCTCGCAGACAAAGAAGAAAAAGAAGACACGGACGTCGACGTTTCAGCTTCCGAATCGGCATCTTGACCACTCGGCCCCGGACTCGAGCACTTCGCCGGAAGCACCAGAAGTCTCCTGCAACCCCAACCGTTCTTGGCGAAATCAATTCTGCCTTGGGAGTAACATGAAATGGAACGAGGTGGACATTTCAGAGACAAGAATGGAGGAGATGATAGGCTCACCAAGCTGGCCATTGCTGAAATTGGAGCTCAGTTTACTCTGGAGCAGAATAAATTGCACAGATTTGATTGAGGGCGGGTGACAACTTGGGTGGATCGGATCGGGTTGACTGCAAGCCCAAGGTCAAGTGAGCCCATGTCTTGATGGGAAGCTGTAGGCCCAATTATAAGCCCTTTCCTGGCCCAAACAACTAGCGTTTTGCCACGTGTTTATGAAGTTCACCATCTATGGATAAAATCACAAAATTTTAGGGACCTAGATCTCCCGCAATTGGGAGCACTCTTTGTCAAGAGAGGGCCTGTTTGCCCGAGCAGAGGACGTTCTTTAAGGAGTAATTTTATATGTATATTAAGTGTTAAAAAAAAAATAGCTTTTAAAATTATTATTGGACGTATGATTGATCAAATAATAATTTTAAAAATTACATTATTTTTTAATGGACACTTAATATATATGTAAAATTACTCTTATCTCAACTAGTTGCTCAGACAATAATTGCCCTTTTTCGAAACCCCATATGAGATGGTGACATCATGACATGAATAATATTGTTGAGATTTTGATAGAAAAATTAAACATTCTTCTGCATCTGGAGGCAGCTAGTTGAAGATATTATCCATTTTTTTTATTATTTTTTTGAAAATATTAGGAAATAATTATTTTAATTAAATGATTCAGATTTTATTGTTTCAGTATTTTAGAATTTATTATCCTAAAAAATCATTAATTAGTCGTATCTCATTATGAGATAATAGAATCTAACATTTAATTACAAGTAATCATTTATTATGAGTATTTTATATACTATACAAACAACTTACAAATATTTTGTAAAGTTGATGTGACAAAGTTTAATAGCCTTTGGATCAAATATTGTTAAAATATATATATATTCAAAGGCTATAAGATATTGTAACATTAACTTTGTAGAATACTTTATGAGATATTTGTGTGATATGTTAGCATTACTCTTGAATTATATATTAAGATGATAAAATTTAAATTACTTAATTAAAATAATAATATATGTGAAGCTTCTTATCATTTAAAAAATTTACAGAATTACAAGTAGGGTTGGGCACCCACTCGTGTGAGAAATTAATAATATCAATTTCATAGTCATAATTTAAAGTTAGTTCATTAAACGGTAGATATGAAATTCATATTAACACGTATTTTAAAAAATTAAAATAATGCACACCCTCTCATCATTAAAAAAAATAAATAAATGAAAAAAAGGTGATCGAGGTTGGCTAAACTCCTTCTATAACATTGAGAGTGGTTTGGCAATTGGCAACACCAAATTCGATCAAATGAGATGACTGTCGACTGAACAATTCTTAAGTTGGTCAAAAAGAGGGGTTGAATCACCCCAATCGGACACTTAGGGTGGTTCATCTACTTCCAAAACCACCCCATCATTTTTTTAATTTTTTTTTTCAACTTTATTGTACCCGTGCTGCCTAGCAATGGTCATGGATCTCAATCCACCTAACATATTTCCACCACGTTTTATTCAAGGAAAATGATAAATTTATTATTTATTTATCTTTTTTTTTTTTAATTTATTATTTGTAGGACTCTACAAATTTAACAGTGAATCAATAAATTTGAAATTTAATGGCATAGAAATGAGAAAAAGATTATGGCAGTGTTTGGCAAGTGGCTCGCCATGCCAAAATAGTGAATTTTTACTGTTTATATTTTTTTTTTTTCACTTTTTTAATAACAATCAACTTCCAAATATTCTCATTTTTTTTTTCACTTTTTATATTACATTAATAAATTTTTTATTATTATTCAATAAAAAAAATTCACTAAAATATAAAATTTTTTCATTTTTCTGTACAAAATTTTTTACATTTACTATTTTTTACTAACTCTACCAAAAATAAAAAAAAAAATAAAAAATAAAAAATCCACTATTCTTCCTTGACAAGTCACTTCCCAAGCACTGCCATGATCCTTTATCCAAACATGATATTTAAACGCACACTTTTCAAAGAAAAAGAAAAAGAAAAAGAAAAAAAAGATGCGATAAACAACAATGGGTCCTGCCCGTTTTGGCGGTTCAAAACTTATCCATGCAAACATTTGTTTGTGTGCCAACGTGACGACCCAGTCAACAACATCTTGCTTCCATCGGAATTTTATCAGAAAGCAGAGAGCTGGCGTGGCAGTGACGCCCTTCCCTGATGCACCCATCCCATTAAATAATCACCTTTAACTACCACAATCATCCTTCTGACATACACACCCACACGCCAATCTCTGAGAGACTGAGACGCGTACAGCAAAAGATAAAGAAGAAATGGTGGTAAAGCCGTTTGTTTCCTCTGCTTGCTTCACTGGGTTTTCACTTCCACCAGTTCTTTGCCCTCCTCATCTCAATCAAAGGTGTGTCCTTTATTTATCAATTCAATTACTGTGCCTTTATTCCCTCTCTCTGTTTTCTCTACTGATACGATTGCTTGTAGGTGTTTACTTTCATCATCGGCGAATCCGCAGCGATGTAGCATTGGGAGTAACCGAAAAGTTTCCAACTTCAGGTTCGTATGAATATATATATGAGTGTGATGGGTCAGTTGCACGAGTCCCTTGTTTTCTTTTCTTTGGCAAACAAACAGACCATTATATTTTAGAGCGTTCAATTCATTTTTCTCTGTTGGTAATATGGAACTCTTTATGGGACGACTCAAGAATTCCGAAGTCTGGCCTGAGAGGGAACTTGGCGTCCACCGGAGTTCCGACGTCGGTTCCAGTCCGTGTTGCGCACGAGTTATTTCAAGCTGGACACCGATATTTGGACGTCAGGTACTGTACTCTTGTAACATTTCTGTTCAATTCTTTGAGCGGCTCATATATGCTTACGACACGTTAAATAATTAAATTTAAGGATTTAATTAATATTTTAACAGTGATCTATGGTGTATGTAGGACTCCAGAGGAGTTCAGTGCAGGACATGCCTCTGGGGCTATTAACATCCCTTACATGTACAGAGTTGGATCAGGTTCTTTTCATCCTTCATTGACTTTGGCAGCTAATTTATTTATGGTTAAAATTTCATGTCCTGCTAAGGAATGGATTAAGTTTGCAGTATTATGGTACCTATTTTGTATTTTCTTTCTGCTGAAGAGTAATTCTTCTTCTGTAATTTTGTTTGTCAACATCTATATATAGGGATGGTAAAGAACCCCAACTTTCTGGCAGAAGTATCATCCCATTTTGGAAAATACGATGAAATTATTGTTGTAAGTTTCTGTTCCTAATTTTATTTTTTTCATCCCTTGCTGGTCGGAAAGTTAAAATTGCCTCTTGTTTTACTGAATGTCCTGGCTTTTCAGGGTTGCCAGATTGGGAAAAGGTCGTTCATGGCTGCCACTGATCTATTAGCTGCTGTAAGCACATCAAGCTTTAACTTGGTTCTTAAGCGATTATTTCTGGTTGTGGGAGTTTGGAAAACAAAAATAATAATGGTTGAATATCAGTGTCAGCTATATATCAAGTAGGTTATGTCTTACCTAATTGAGAAATGTCTGGTTCATTCTCTTGCACATGTCTATATTAGAGATGTGCAAATCTACCATTGAATCTGTTTGAGTATGGTGGATTTGTGAAAGAGATGTGCAAAAGATGGACAAGAAAATGATACTAAACACATTTCTAACTAATTATTTTAGAAAGCTTTCGGCAAAAGGCAACTCTTGTAGGTCAAAAATAATGTAGTTGCTGTTTATAAGTAAGTTATGGATCAAGTTTGAATCCCAAAGAATGCACTATTGAACAAAAAGGGAGAAGAGTAATGGTGCTATAGAAGTTCCTCAATTCTGATGCACAAATTGACTGCTCCTTTCCCTTTTAACATAAAAGTCACAATTAATTTTCTTATTGCTTGAAGAGTCAGTTAACTCTACCAATTAATTGAGTGAACAGAGCAAGGAAAACAGTCTTGCATTTTGAAGTTATTTCTAGCTATTACCTTCATGCAAAATTAATATATTTTCAAAAGTTTACTAGAAGCGGTTGTTCGTTTGGGTTTGCTGACCATTTGTGGATTATTTTGAAATTTTCCAGAGTGATATCCAAATGGACAAAGCTGTCCTCCAACCTGGGTTGGAGGGAATTCCTCAAATCTAGTCTATTAAACTGTCATCTTCTCACATGCATTTTTAGTAAAATTTGGGGAAAAAAAAAAACTATGACATTAATTTCCACCTAAAACATAGGGTGCTTTCGCGTTTTTATTGTGTAGATATCCCACTTGGGCACTGTAGTATTCTATATAGATCACCCTGTGAGGAAATGAAAACTTGAGACTTGTTGGGCATAGTTTGTCCTGCACAACTCTGAAGGGGTAAAGGAAGTTTGACAGGAAACCATTTTAAGTTCATTGTATTGAAAGCTGGATAGTGTCTTAGACCCTGTACTGAATTGGTTGTCATGAATGTGGAGCCATTTTAAGTTTCATTGTCTGTTATAAAGTTCTATTGCATCAATATTATTGTTATACCCCCAAAAAGGAATTACTCACATTGAATTGGTAGATCATAAAAGTGTTTGAGTTTTATGAGTGTTGAGTCCCACATTGACTCATTACTATGTAAGACTGAGATTTGTAAGTGATTATAGGGATCTCTCCAATTGTAACTTGACAAGTCCTTTTAGACTAATAGCGCATCTTTCCGTTTCTTCCTTTTGACTTGTCCTACCAAGCTCTCACATGAAACACTCTTAGAATTAATAGGTGGGTTTAACTGTATTAATAGTGAAGAAATGATGAGATACTTTGTCTTCGTTACATACATCTGAATGCTTTTTGACAAGAAACCATTTTAAGTTTCCTGTCAAAAGAATGATGCATTATTCTGTCTTTTATAATCCACCCATCTGAATCTCTTTTGTTCTGCAAATAATCTTTGCTCAAAGAATTGAATAAAGCTGATAAAGAATTTCACTCTATTCCGCAGGGTTTTAGTGGAATTACAGACATAGCTGGTGGGTATGCTGCATGGACACAGAATGGACTTCCAACACAAATGTGAAGTGTATTTGCTCACAGAATCCTCACCTACTGATATAAGAGAACTCAGGAAGAGCAAAGGTCACATGCAGAAAATAATGTGCCAGTTTTATAGCTAAAGAAATCCTGGTAAAAGGTATACTGAGAATGTATATAAAATAAAAAAATAGAAAAGGAAGCCCATGTATGATCTGTGTTGACACAAAAATAACAGATGATTAAATCCTTGTCAACTTTGTAAAGAATATGGTGTGGCAAGATACGTGTTTATGATCTTAAGTGTCTCATATGGCTTAAGTACAATCTTAACCGTGAGTATATAAGCTTTTAGGTACCCTCTCTTTGCAAGCCAAGTTTTAAGGGTGGGTTTTACTTGAGGTTCGTATTATTTAATATTAGAGCCACCACCATTTTGAGCATAAATTGGATACAGCTCGTTAAATATTAGATCAAATGAGTTGCGGCTTTGTGGCCGAATTCTGGAAGGAACGACCTATAAATTAGATTAAAATGTCTTGTTATAATGCGTGAGCATACAGCATAGTGTTTAAATCATTAAATACTGATATGTGAGTGAATTTCAGCCTTCTCACGAATGCATGATTAAACCATATGAGATTAAACCATATGTTGCAAGAGAATTGCCAAGCCATACTAATTTTTCATTTATATCTACATGTATGACTGCCTCATCGCCTAGATGCTATGTCATGCCAGCGTTTTCCCTCAACTTCCTTTTTCTTATACGTTGAGGCCACTTTCTAAGTGGCATGGATTGTTGACTGTTCACATAACAAAGCAAAAAAAAAAATGGAATGCTTTACTGAGAGTACATTGACATTTCTCTTAACTACCGTGCAATTTGCAATATCTCACAACTTTCAATTACTATAATGCCCTGGCCCCAAACTACTATTGGGGTTGCAATGTACCCCCTTACATTAGATTTTCTGGAAAATCTTTTCCTAAATTTTTTGTTTTTTTATTTCCCCTGAGTTTTTTGCTTCTTTTTTTTTTTTTGAATTTTTCTCTCTTTTTTTTTCCCGAATTTTTATTAGGGGGTACTTTTTACATTTTTTGTGAAAAAGGGAACATTACAAATGGCATTTCTAATAATTTATAAATGACTTAAAAGCTGTATCCCAAACATTTTTCTTATACGAGAGTTTAAAAAAAAAAGAAAAAGAAGCTTTATATTTTTATTCGTTTGAGAATCTTTTCCCGGTCTGAAAATCTTTGGCTGGTTTGTTGCGGCAGAGAAATTCATCCTGCCACGTTCTCAGATAGAATCCTCTTCTCTCTCACTCTCTGTCTCTCTCAGATCACACACACACAAAGCAAACATGGTGCGCATATACACTACCTGCACGCGACCACTTCCGAAGTTGTTGAGCCAAGAAGATATTAAACCAAACAAGCTCCATGAACAGACTAGAGAGACAAGATACGAGGATGGCGATATCGAAACAATGGTTCAGTTCGGTCCGAAGAAAGTTTCACAGATCGTCTCACACCATTCTTCCCGCTACCAAAACAAGCACAAGAAGTTCCAGTGAAGAAACAGCAAGTTTTGAGGAAGATATTGCAGCTTCACCAACACCATCATCATTCCTAAAGAAGGATTCAACCAAAGGAGATACTGCAGCCACTAAAATCCAAGCATTTTTTAGAGGCCATCTTGTACGTACTTTCTCCAAACCCCATGTCAGTCGGCATTTACAACCTAACGGTAATTTTCTTTGGGTTTTGAATTTTGATCATCTCAAAATTTGACAGGGAAGACTGGCATTTCGAGGTCCTAAGAGCGTGGTAACAACCTCTAGAAAAAAACGATTGGGGAAGTCCCAGAGTTGCTTCAGAATAGTTCGAAGAAAGTCCCGCAAACCATCTCGTACCACCACCAATCGATCAGGCAGTTCCATTGAAGAAGCAAATGTTAGAAAAGAAACCACCATCTCTGAAGACCCCACTGTTGCAGCTTCATCTTTTCTAACCACCATTTCTGAAGACCCCACTGTTGCAGCTTCATCTTTTCTAACCACCATCTCTGAAGACCCCACTGTCGCAGCTTCATCTTTTCTAACCACCATCTCTGAAGACCCCACTGTTGCAGCTTCATCTTTTCTAACCACCATCTCTGAAGACCCCACTGTTGCAGCTTCATCTTTTCTAACCACCATCTCTGAAGACCCCACTGTTGCAGCTTCATCAACGCTGTCATCCCAGAAGACAGAAATGACCAGAGAAGATATGGCAGCGGTAAAGATCCAAGCATTTTTCAGGGGCCATCTTGTATTCTTTCTAATCTATTATATTTCTTTTCAAGCTAGATTTCATTCTTTTTCAATGGATAATGCTAATGTAACAGGGGTCTTTCTTGGGTTTGGATCACTTTTAACTTTAACAGGCAAGAAAAACTTTTCGAGCAGGTGATAAGAGCATTTCAACAAACTCCAAAAAGAAAAGAACGGGAATGTCCCGAAATTGCTTTAAAATAGTCTTTCGCAGAACATCTCGTAGAGACATTCTCTCTCCCGATGGCCACATTCCAAGCAATTCCACTGAAGAAGCAATTGCTAAAGAAGAAAGCAATGAACAAACAGCTTCATCAGCGAGAAATGAAGAAGTGACCAAAGAAACAATCAGCTTTCTAAACGCCAATGGTGAGGCTTCATCATCAACACTGTCATCCGAGAAGAAAGACTTAACCATAGAAGATACTGCAGCCATCAAGATCCAGGCATCTTTCAGGGGCCATCTTGTAGTTATTCCATTCCATTTAATTACATTTCCTTTCGATTCATATTAATGGATAAGATTATGCACATAGCCTGACATTGATCTTTCTTGAACAGGTAAGACAGACATTTCGAGCACGTGAGACGATTGCAACGAGCTCCAAAAAGAAAAGAAAGGGAATGCCCCCAAATTGCTTCAGCATTGTCCAAAGAAGGTTTCGTAGAAGATCTCCTAAAGCTACTCGAAGCAGCTCCACCGAAGAAGCAATTGTTAAAGAAGAAACCATCAAGGTCGAAGACGGCAATGGTGCAGCTTCATCAACACCATCATCACAAAAGGAAGAATTAACCAAAGAAGATGTTGCAGCCGTCAAGATCCAAGCAATTTTCAGGGGCCATCGTGTACTTCATCCAAGCCTTAATTTGGATTTAGTTCTTAACTTTTTTATGATTATTATTATTATTATTATTTTAATTTTTTTATGTATTGATAATCACTTGGCGAGTAGTTAAGGTTTGTTTAGATTTACGATCTCAAAACATGTGATTTTAAAACATGTGATTTAAAAATGTAATTTTTAAAAATTCAGTTAAGCATTTAATAAAATCGTAGTCTAACCTTTAAAATTATACTTTTAGTCTGCAAACACACTCTAAACCAAAATAATATTTTTGGCAGGCAAGACGAGCATTTGGGTCACTTAAGAACCTGGTATCAAGCTCTAGAAAGAAGGAAAACAGACAGAGAACAGTGAGAGTGTCCCGGAATCTATTCGCCATAGTCCGAAGAAAGTTCAGGAAGGCACCACATAGAGATATCATCTTCCCCCACAACAACCCTTGTGCGAGAATTTCCACTGATGAAGCAACTGTAACAGAGGAGACAATCAACTTCGAAGACGCCAATGATACAACTCCATCTACACTGTCATCCCCGACGAAAGAATATTTAACCAAAGAAGGTATTGCAGCCATCAAGATCCAAGCATTTTTCAGGGGACATCTTGTACGTACGTCATCCGACCCAATACATTTCCTAGTAAAAGTATATGATGAATAATTGGATATGGGGTTTTATCATGTAACAAATTAAAAATCTGTTTTTGGGTTTTTGTTGTTTATAGGCAAGACGGGCTTATAGAGCGCTTAAGAGTCTGGTGAAGCTACAAGCAGTGGCTCGTGGGGTGTGTGTAAGGAGACAGGCACGTATAGCCCTGCATTGCATGCACGCGCTCGCACGATTGCAGGTCCGGGTTCGTGCACGACAACTACTTAATGGTGACGAGTTGTTGTGATGATCGACGCACCGCATCATCAGGATTATAATCTATTTTAAGTTAAAATAGAGAAAATCATATTCCGCATATTGACGAGTTTTACAAAGCATCCCTATGTGTGCCTTTATATTTTTTTTTGGACTGTGTAACGTAAACCTTGCATTTTGAAAAGCCTCCGCCATTTGTACTCTTATTTTTCACAAATCATTAATTATTGATACCTTCTACTTAGCTCTTATCTATTAATTGGTAGGGAGAATGTTGGTTGAACAATGCAAACGATTAAAAATTGCATGGACTAAGGGAAATCGTTACTTGTAGTTACCATTCATCAGCAAGTAGAGCTTATTTATGTGACCAACCTTACAAGGAACTAAGGTTTTAATCGAGTTGAGTTGAATGTTCAAGCACGGTTCACTTTATTATTTTTGAACACAAGCTAAGCTCAAACTTATTACCAAACTATAAAATATGTTTAAGCTCAATTTATTTATTTTTCGAACGAATTCAAATTTGTTTACGAACTACTCAATTAACTTATTTATTCCATATATAAAGTAAATATCGACAGTTTTTTCTTTTTGGTAAATCCATACTAATTATTATTTAATTAATTATTTTTAAAATTTATTATTTGAGTAATTAGATAAATTAACTTAAATCTTCAACAACCTGCCTCCTTCCTCAATAAAACAGAAATGGTTTCTTTCTTTTATTCAGAGATGTCCGGGAGCATACTCATTTGCCTCAGGATGCAAAAAATGTGATATTCATCAACCGCCTCATCGTATTCATCACCAATGCACCTATTTTTAGCGGTCCATTCTTTTGATTGCATCACATAAGCTTTTTGGTCAAGAAACTATGGGACATGATCCATTTGGATCCATCTCGCGTTATAATTGTAGTTTTAATTTCATGCACTGTAATGACTATTTTTTGAAGTGTTTGTTGGGGTCCACTCCCCCTCTTTTTGTAGTATATTTTGTTTTAATGTTATGTTATGTTTCTTTGGGGAAAAAAAAAAATTACAAGGAAAAGAAGACATTAGTTCTAGAAAGGGGTGCTACAAGGTTCATACTACCAAGTTGGCCACTTTTCCATCTTAACCCATCACGCATTAAAGAGAACATGCAGGGAAACAATCCACTGCCAATTTACGAGACAAAAACTATAATCAGGTTCATTCTTGGGCAAAATACTATCCAATACAAATTGGATGTGATTGGAAATGGCCTACACAGTACGATCATGCATAGGGCGCTAACCATATTCACTCATATCAGATTTTTAATGATTGCCCCTTCTGAGTGCTGAAAAGAAGCCACCATATGATCTTTCCCTGCGTCGATCTACTCCCTCATTCCTTACCTGCTTCAACAAATCATGCTTAGAAAGGTTTGGCAAGACTGATCTTTAAGATAAACCCTTGTAAGTAACCGACTTAGGTTATACATGTTACCTCATCATCAGCTATACGCTTAAGGTTTTCTATAATTTCAGAGAAGTCGGGTCTTTGAGCCGCATCTTGCTGCCAGCACCTCTCGAGCAGTTGAGCAAGTCTTGGGTTAGTGTTTTTTGGGATTGTAGGCCGTAAACCCTGATAGCCATATTAGTTAAAGAGGCAGACCATTTGAAAAACAAAAGTGGTTATGGTACACCAATCTCGAAATGTAAAGAATGAATACCTTTTGCACCACGCCAACAGCTGCTTGTAACGGGGTTAATCGAGAATATGGGAGCTGGTAATACAACATAGAGACCGTTAAAAATGAGATAAGTTTATGCCATCATAAATTAATTGATAAATAAGTAACTAAAAGAAAAAGTTCCTTTGGTCGCTGAAAAATCTGGGCATATTTTTCTCTTGAAAAAACTAGAAGACTTACTTCTCTGGTTAGAAGCTCCCAAAGCACTATTCCAAAGCTGAAAATGTCTGCCTTGTGATCATATGCTTTATGTTCAATGACCTTCACTCACTCATAAAGGCCAGTATAAGAAAATGCTAGGAAATGCAGAATGCATGTAACACACTTATGTAAACTTTAAGATACTCAGAGAACTGAACTAGATTATTAAAGAAAGAATGAATCACATGATGGGGTTCAGCAAAAATGATATGGCTGGGAACATATTCTAGCGCATGGAAACTAAAGGTGGTTGCAGTGTAATTCCAGGAGGGTTAGAAATAACAAAAACAAAAAGCTTTTACAAGAGAGACAAAAAGCAGAAGGATATCCATATTTATGTTGCATTTTGCAGGAATGTAAAGATACGAACAAAGAAAGTAAGTTGATGCTAGAAAGGTGCATACCTCTGGAGCCATCCAACGATACGTTCCAGTTTCAGCTGTCATCACCCCAGATTGAGCCTGCACTCTGGCAACCCCAAAATCAGCAACCTTAAAGACCTGTTCAGAAGGGACTAGAATTTTAGCAAAACTAAATCAAGAATCTTGCTACACTTTTTTCAGGAATAATTTTTTATTTTTTATTCTTCCGATACATAGTGAAGGGGGGATGGGGGTCAACCTCTTTCATGACCCATGGCCCCAGTGTGTCACTTGGTTAGCATTTCTAGAACAAATTAAGTAGGGTTGGTTTTTCGATAGGGAAACGCGGGAGTTGGCTGTAGTTGAGACACGTTTTTCGGATGGACGATATGGATTTTTTCGAGATGGTTAACCACTTTTTTAACCGTGAGAGGGAGGTCATTCAGAACCCACTGGCTTCAGACTAACTATTTGAAAGAAATTCATGGGAGTATCATAACCAAATAAGGTACGAAGAAATAAATAGATGTCCTTCACATTAAAAAAATTACTGTTCATTAACAGAATAAAACCAACCATGTGCACATTCATGAAATACTCTTACTTCGTTTTCATCCATCAGAAGATTGGCAGTCTTGAGATCCCTGTGGATTATATTATTTTGGTGCAAATAATTCATTCCCTTGGAAACATCAATTGCTACTTTGAGTAGAGATGGAAGCTTAAATACACCCCTCTGTTTATGAAGAAAATCATAAACACTTCCCCCAGACATAAATTCTGATAAAGCACAAACATAAGCAGGCAAAACTAATATTAGTAAATTGGATGAGGCAGCAAAGTCATCCTACAAATGAATATGGGGAAACTTCACTTCTAACCCCTCATCTTTCATTACTTTTGAAAAAAAGTACCAAAACTTTAAAAAATGTCAATTTAGGGTATCCATCTTTCAATATTTTTCAATCTCAATCATCCGTTAGAATTTTCCATTAAATCCTATCCAAAATTCCCAAAATACCTTAAATTGACACTTCTTAAAATTTGGGTACTTTTTTTCAAAAGTGATGAAAAGATCAGGAGTTATAAGTGAAGTTCTCCCTATAAATATAAAATACATGATGCATCTTATAAGAAAACAAATAGGTGGTTTTCTGTGTCAACTTCACAAAAAGAAAGCGAGCACCAATTAACAGCATCAATCATGAGCTCCACAGGTAATAAAATAAGAAACTTGAGTATACAGCATCATATATGTTAAAGAATCTCGTGGATTTACCAGTCACAATGCACAGGTTTGGAGGTCGCGTACATGCACCTATGAATTGCACAACATTCTTGTGACGAACTTTCCTGCAAACTAAGACAAGTCATTACAAGAAAAGGAGGAACTGTCACGAGAGAGATGAATGCAGAGACCAGAAACTGCATAAAAAAAATAAAATAATAAATAAATAACCCGAAGGGCAAGTCAAATACAATCCAGTGAAATGGAACAACACTTATAGAATATAGCAACATTCAAAAGGCTCTCCATAGCAATTATACATAACTAGACTAAAAGGGCAATCTCCAAAGTGAACATGTACTCCTTTTAGTTCAGAGAGTTCGGAGTTTGGAGTTGGGAGAGAGAGAGAGAGAGAGAGAGAGAGAGAGAGAGAGAGAGAGAGAGAGAGGAGGCATAACATCCCAAAGCTTAAAGAATAATGTTTGAAAAAGGCAGGTGGTGCCACTAAAAATTATAGGCAGGCATTCAAACCAACCTCATTATATAGACTTCCTGGGAAAACTCTCTCAGCATCTCCTTATTGACACGCTCTGGCTTGAGGAATTTGACAGCCACTTCCTGACTAAAATATGTGCCTTTATACCTGAGAATTTTTTCAAGGGAAAAGAAAGATCAGCTGAAGACCAAAACACAATAAGGCACTGGTTTCAAACAGATGACTCACAGATCACCAAATGACCCGGATCCAACTTTTTCCCCAACTGTCAGCTGCCTGGTATCAATTTCCCAGACATCAGTCCCATCAGTCGGTATTTCTACGGCATTAGAAACAGTTTCAGTCCTTGCTGGGTTATGCTTGCCAACAGCAGAAACTGAAAGCTCTTTTGACCAATATTGCTCCTGCAGATAACACCAGCAAAGGGGATTTTTTTTTTTTATATAGATACCAGCGAAGGGTTATTACGTGAACTAAATTCTGTAGAATGATACAACACATTGATTGGTATCTATTGCAATAAGGAAAACAAAAGTGAGTAGTATAGGGAAAAATCACCTTAGACATCAAAATTTCTTTTTCCAATGCACCTTTAAGCTCCTCAGTTTCCTAAATTTTACATATGCAAATATATCAAAATATAGAGATGTAAAAATGAAACAAAAAGAGTCATTCTGGCCATAAAAATGAAACAAAAACTGAGATGCTTTAGAAATATTCATACAAATTCAAATTGAATAAGGAATAGAAACATTGTCTTCAATATGTAACACATTACAATAGACCAAAAATAACAAACCAAAAATATTGCAACAAATGAATTAACAGATGTAATCCGAAGAATATTGAACATTAAGTACAAGAGACAAAGTAGAAGTTGATTTTGATTCCAAATGAAGCTATATAAACTAAATACCAAATTCCCCCCCCCCCCCCCCCCCCCAAAAAAAAAAGAAAAAAGAAAAAAAGAAAGGAAAAACATCTAGAAAGTAAATCATCCAGGTCTGCAGTTCTGAAGCCATCCCTTAGTACTGTTGTGATGTTACATCCCAATACTCTGAAAGATGCTTTTTTCATGTTTCCACTAAAAAATATTATGTTAAGATTATCTCTCTTATTTTTGGCACCAAACATGAAATTTAAAAAGATTGAACAGGAAGGCAAAAAAAAAAAAAAATACTCCACAGAATCTCTTAAGATTCACGTAGACATGTCAATAAATAAAGTATAATTATACTAAAAACCGCATGGAATTTTTTTTGGAAAAGTTGGAAATCCGGAGAAACACAAAAATCAAAGGTAAATATTACAAATATAAGCAAGAGAAATAAAAAATAAAATAAAAATTGTTTCTAAGTATTCAAATGCAAAAGGGAAAAAGTATGCTGGGAAAAAGATGAATGATGGGAGTAAGATGAAGAGGATATTGCAAGCAACCTAAAAAGGCATTTTACACATTTCAGTTGACCCTCATCTAAGCCCTAACTTATCCTTCAGAGCAATTATCAGCACAATAATAGTTTTCTGAGCCCAAGCATCAGCCCAAAATTATCTTGACCCTGAAGCCAAAAAGACAACCTAAAGATAATGAGTTGCCAAATACTTAAATTTCTTATATTTGTCAACTGAAAATAAATTAAATAAAGAATGAAAAAAAGCCCCATTACATGTAAGCAATATAAAATCATAACTGACAGAAACGATTCCAAAGGTCAGCAGTTACATATTACTCAGTATAACAGAGGAACATGCTATGCAGAGATGATATTTCCAAAAGCAAAGGGTTATGCATTGCAAGAGATCAATTATCATAACCAGAAACCAAGACATCAGAATCACAATGCCACATAGTAGCAAACATGTTAGTTTTGCCAGATCACCAAGATGCACAAAATCAGATTCTTTATGCACAAAACTACAAGACCATACCTCGTAATGCCAACCATCAACAACAAAGACATCCAGAGAGAACCCATCGACAGTGGAGAAAGCATGAGCTTCTCGAATGTTCAGTCCGATCTCAGAAAGTAAAAAGGTTAACTGGAAAATTAATCATTTTTACCATTAATTAGTTGGAGAGAGAGAGAGGGCTACAATGCAACCATTTTATCCAGCAATAATATCAAAACACATGATGGTTCCATGCACGTGGATTAGTACCTGGTTAAGGAGTTTAAGCTTGTCAACCGTTGCAAACGTGATTTCATGCATAGGCCTGCAAGATTAGCAACCGTAGATCAAAACCGTGCAGAAATGAAAAGAAATACCTAAAGAAACATCAATCAATCACTAAAATGATTGTCTTCATGGTATATAGCATTAAAATATTTACTTCCTATTATAGATGCCTTATGAATATAAGAAATTAACTCTCGTCCTCCAAAAGGAGTAATGTATTAAACCAATCCAAGAAAAGAGAAGAAAACTCCAATAGCCAATTTTGAGGAGGGACCACAAAACATAACAAACTATGAAAATTGGCCAAGAGAGAGAGGCTTACCATCACAAGGAATCTTTGTCCATGATATAATAAAAAGACCACACCAAAAAGCTACAAAAATGTCGCTTTTCTAAAACTTCCCAACATAGGAATTTATAGAACATATTCTTCTTCTCATGATCCTATAGAATTCTGAGTATATCTCCATGCATATTTACTCTCTCTCTCACATACACACACACAACATACATGCATTAGCAGATGTCACGTCTAAAATGCAGGCAACATTTTAACCCTGATTAAATAAATCTCAATGTTATTTTGTCTAAGAAATTAAAAAGAAAAACAATCTAGTTTAACTCACTAAACTCCTTAACAGCATGAAGAAAAGCGGGGAGAAGGAGGGATGGGGATAGCAACTTTGTGTTATCTGCACTGTATGACTAACTCCTCTAGATAGTGTTGAAATCTTCAATTTCTTACTGAGGAAAGGATGGCGTCACACTCATGGCACTGCCTCCATCGTCGACATGATTTCCATTGTCTTGAAGGGAAAGTGCTTCAAGATTGGGAGATGAACCGAAGGTAGGCGGCGGATGGATTCTGCAGGAGACACACACACAAATGACAGCATCATTTAATGAATATCAGAAATAACATTACAAGTACTCAAGGATGAGGAATAAGAACCCAAAAGAGAAGCATCTACATGTTATTGAGTATTAAATAAGAATTGAGAGTACAATTATGCAGGTAAACATGTAATGAGCCGTACCCCTGTTTACTAGGATTATTAAAATAACTTTGTGCATCTTCTTTCATTGAAGAATCTGAATGCACAGAATCAACAGAATTTCCATTTGCAATTGGATAAACCTGCATTGAAGTAAAGAGTCACAACAAAGCAATTAGGTGTGTATCATTATTCCAGACTAATTAATTTGGTTAAAAAAGTCTTCACCTCCAAGACCTTATCTTTTTCTTTTTTCCTCGGAACACCTCCAAGATCTCAAAACATTATAAAGAGAAGAAAAGGAACACGGTTCTTCTGGTTCAATTAAACAAACAATATTGACTGTAGTCAAATAGAAGTAGATAAATTTATCAAGGTGCACGTGGTATGATTTGCAAGACGAAGCACAACTCTCTTAAGTCTGAGACCTTTAATAATACTATGTTGGGCAGGGTTTGTGTCAACATCAAGGCTCGTGATATAATGAGCTTTAAGCAAAACACCTAACAGCACAAGATTTTATTAAAAAAAACGAATATAGAATCAGACAAGTTAAGTTCACTTTCTGCATGCTGAGAGGTATTTAATTTGGAAGCAAATATTCAAAATAAAAACTAATTACCGATGGTTGATAAGAATAGACCACCTATGAACCAAATTGTGGCACTGAAATATAAATTGCAACAGCACAGTTTATTTTCATTCCTATGGCAACTTCTTACAAGAAAAGCATGAAATAAGTTTTGGCCAAAGAATAACCAGAGTCATCTAGTAAATGGCCTAAACTATTCAATCAAAAAAGCAGCGAAAAACAGTGTACCAAATGCAAATATGCATACCTGCACAAGCCGAACTTCGAATGCAGGCCGATTAGCAGGATCTTCTGCCAATTCCAGTAATCGCTTATGAGTCAGCACATCCTCTGCCCTCTCCACATTCACATCCAACGCATATCTATATGTTAACAACCATGCACCCCAAACAGGTTAGCTCTGAAAATGCATTCAAGGCTTCGATCTAGAAAGTAAAAATTTGTTCTTCTAAAACCAAGATCAATTCACATGTCGAAAATTATGATTTCAGAAACTAATTCCCGAAAACCCTGTTTGGCTGCAAAGAAAATTTAATACAACAGTTGCCGGAATAAATATCAAATAACAAAAAGCAAAACCGATACAAAAATTCCTCTTTGGCTTCCGCTGATTCCCTATTCTTTTACTAATTGATAACTTCGGTCACAAGTACTCACAACCTAAATGCAAATAAATAAATAAACAAATCCATAGGTAAACAAAGCAATTCCTTGAATCTTATTCACAAAAATAAATAAATAAATATATAAAATAGGAATACATATCAGTAGCAAGATACCAGCTATATTCTCTTTACCATTCCTGTTTCTTTCTCAGCAACAAACAAGCAATGTCAAACACAATCAAATTAAACAAACAAAAAAACTTATTTACGAACAAAGTACAAAAGCTAGGGCAAGGGCAGTAGGTACCGAGCAGGGAGACGATTGAAATGGAGCCAGAGCTGGTCATCGAAGCCGAGAAGGTTCGCCTCCTCGCGATTCGATTCCTGGATTCGACGAAGCACGTCGTTGTACACCTCCAGCTTCTGTCTCTGCAGCCGAGGAGGCTGTGACTGCGGTGACTGCGCGGGCCTACTACCGCAGCTCTCGTTGTCTTCCGCAATCGGCATTAGAGAAAGAAAAACCACACAAATCAATGAAAAACGAAGCGAAAAAACGATTCAATTAGAGATTCACACGGTGATTGAGGCACTGAGAAATTGAAATGTAGAGGCCGAAGAGTGATCGCGCATGGTTTTGCTGAGATTTTGTGGAAATTAGCAGAGAGGGGAAAGAGAGCGGAGTGACGACGAAGCTGGAGTTGGAAAAGCAGAGAGGTTGAGAGATTCTCTTTTGGTTCTTTCTCTCCAGGAGCTCTCCACGTCAGCCTCTGGCCCAACTGGGGCGTCACTCATTATCCACGATTACGACTTCCTTTTATTGTATAAACAGAGAAAAAAAAACCGACAACGCCGTTTCCGTGTGACACTTTTATCGGTTTAGAAGGGTTTTTTTTTTTTTTTTTTTTTTAAAGAAAAATTATTTTTTTTTTCTTTTTTTTATAGGTAAAGAAAAATTACTTAATTCACCATTTTTATGACTATCTTCTTAAATTTCAAAAATTCTTAATTTAATTCAATTTTTTTTTATTTTAATCTCACTATTTTTTTAAAAAATTTCGTTAAATCATGTCAAAATTTTTAAAATACCATTTTAAAATATATCTGTGTTTTTGCAAATTCTTTCAAATCCTGACTAACGCTTAAAATCTTATAATTTTTTTTTAAAAAAAAATGAGCATTTTAAAAATACATTAAATTGAGAGTTTTCTAAATTTGATGAGGTAATTGTAAATATGATGAAAGTTTAATGGGTTATGTGGAGATGCTTTTGGTGAAATATAATTTTTTATTATTATTATTTTATATAGATAATGATCATTATGATTGGCTTAAATAAAACATCAATATCTCATCTGTTCCTGTTTATTTTTCCCATAGTTTTCCATATATAACAACATAAAATAATTTATGGCTTTCTATTTTGGTAAGTAATCCATGATTCCATGGGGCTTCTTAAAACTGATAGCTAACGGGAGCAATACCGGCAAGTCCAGCATTGACAATAACAAATGATAGTGTAGTTTGGTTTGTTTCTCGTACTTGTATAAAAAAATAATAATAACAAATGATAGTTACAAATCAATGACAGGAAGTTATTATACCAACCTTCTGAGTTTTGAGCTTATAATGGGATGATTCTCTCCTCTCCATTTAAAGTGAAATTAAGATATTTTATTATTATTATTATTATTATTTTTGGTGTTGTTGTTTAGATTAAGGAACCATTTGTTTAAGTATAAATTGTTTTCTGTCAAAAAATATTTTTTATTTTCCAACGTTTAGTTCATACGAAAAATCACAATTTTTTTTTTTAATTTTTTCATTAATTCATATTAACCTTTCAAAAAATCAATTTTTATCCACAACATAAAAATTATTAATATAAAAAAAATAACCTTATAATTTGAGTTCCAGCGGGTGGCTTGATGCTGGCTTGGTATTTGTCTAGCAGTGGGTTGGCACTTGTCAGTTTGAGAAGGAGAAACTCAAACTCGAAAAATAGTTCACGAAAATTAAAAATGAAAACTATTTTCCGAAACTAAATAAGTTTTTGGTCAAACCGAAAATATTTGATTTTTTTTTTTTTGTTTGTTGCTGAAAATATTTGATTTAATTGTTATTTTCGGTTGTACCGAACACCAAAAAATACAAAAAACATTTTCCAAAAATATTTGTCACCGAAACAAACGAAACCTAAGTTTTACACATATGAGCATTCTCATTCCGCTAACCGAATGTAATTTTGAAAGCAAAAGGAGTTGCATTCGATTGAGCAATATATTTAAATGGAATAGTAATAATAAATAGTTAAAATAAAGAATGAGATGAATGTGCTTTGAAAAAGTGGGTAGTTAAATGGCATAACACCATATATATATATATATATTTTTCCGACTAAAATAAATAGGAATTTGCATTATGAATGTATTAGCACATCATTTACAATTTATAAATGGCATAACACCATATATACATAATTATATGTAATAAAACAAAATTTAAAGTGTGAAATGGATCTCTACTAGCTTATGGTTTAGGGGTGTTAGAAACACACTAGTTACACACTCGTTACATATCCTCCTCTTACATGGGGGTGAGATCCATATTTGGTGGACGTCACCCATATGAGAGAGGGGTGTGTGTAATCAGTGTATAACTGATTTTTTTTTAGCATTATTATATGATTTATACGATAAATCACTACTAAAATGTAGAAATAAGATAATTTCGATCCTAAAATATTTGGGTGGGCCTCACCCCATGTGAGAGGGGTGTGTAATTATTATGTAACTGATGTTTTTTTAGCATTAATTATCATGTGATTTATCGTATAAATCATTACTAAAATGTAGAAATAAGATAATTTCGATCCTAAAATATTTGGGTGGGCCTCACCCCATGTGAGAGGGGTGTGTAATCAGTGTGTAACTGATGTTTTTTTAGCATTAATTATCATGTGATTTATTGTATAAATCATTACTAAAACGTAGAAATAAGATAATTTCAATCCTAAAATATTTGGGTAACATTGGACTAATAAGCAGTTTTCTTTCAATTTCCCTTGATCCAACCCAAAACGCGGGAAAGAAATCAATCCACTTGAGAAAACTGTAGAGGGGTTTGACGTATTGGCTGCATAGTATATATCCGTTGCTTCATCTTATTAATTGACCCTGGAAAATGAGTACCACGATCCTATCCATACCTGTTTTGGTGACGAAAAGGACGTGGTCCCGAGCCTACTTATTGGGTGGAAACGTATAGTCTTTATATAATATATATTTGCGTTGCAAGTCAAAAATCCAATGCCAAATGTTTACATAAGAATGGGATTCCCAATTCCTGTAAAAGGATTTGATATGGAGGGCTTTACGATCAGTATTCAGCTTCTAAAGATGCATACACCAACTTGTTAAAGTATGTCTTATGTGCTTGCTTTTTGAAGGCTATAATGTTTTGAAAGTGTTTTTATAATATTGTTTTATATATTAGTGTTCTTTTATCTTTCTTTTAAAGTTGTAATACTTTGAAAGTGTCTCGCAATGCCAACTTTAAGGCATATGCTTTTGAAAAATGAGCTTCTACCAATCATGTTTTTTATAACATTTCCAAAAGGTAGGTTTTCCAAATTGTTCTAAAAGAGGCCTAAGGTTTCTTTTACACTACCTACTTTTTAGAATATAGATCTTTAACAATTTTACTGTCTGAAAAAATTTAAAAAGTAAATACGAGAGACTTCATATGAAACCTACATGCTCAAGTAAGTTTTGGGCAGCCGTGCCTTATGCTCGGACAAGTAGGTTCTATAAAGGCTTTTTCATATCTGCTATTCAAATTATTATTAATCCAAACAACAAATTAAAGAAAATTCAAATCTACTTTTTTGATCTACCTAAGTTTTGTTTTACACCATCCTCCCTACTTTTGATTCTTTTGAACCAACCACATTCTCATAGAAGCACAGTAAGTACTACTTGTGCCATACTTCCGTCGCTGTCAAATGATCTTTGATTTCGGATTCGACCACGAACAAATTTATATTACTTGGGAGACCCGCTACTTACGGTGAAAACACAACGCAGGTCACTTAACAGCATTGTTTTCAAGCCTGAAACAGTGGATAAGTTGAATTAAATTTTAAATCTACACGAAAAAGAGAAACTTTTTTTTATTATTATTCAAACAAGGAAACGGGAAACTTTAACATTATTTTCTTTCTGAGGATATCAATTGAGGTCTAGTGAGAGAAGCTCCCGTTTTTTAGTGAGAGAAAGAGCTGGCAGTTTGTCTTGGTTTTGGGGGAGGGAGGCTTTTGCCTCCTCCTTGAGTTTTTTTGTTGTTGGCCATCTTAGTCTTAGTTGTTAAGATGGTTCTTTGTTTGTTGTTGAGTCTTCTGACCTTTAGGGTTGTGGAAGTTTTTGTCGCCCCGGTGTGAATCCGGTGGGTGTTTTAGGTTTTCTGGTTTTAGTTTGTTAAGGCAAGAGAGCTCTCTGGTGAAGGTGTCGGTGGGGACTAGTCACCCATGGCGTGTCGATGGCGGAGATTGTGGTTGTGTTGTTCACTATCAGATTTTTTGAGGCCAGATCTACAAGTTTTCGCCGTCTTCTGGTGGACACGTGCCCGTCAGCTGTGTTTGTCGGCAGTCTCCAGTGCTCCAGCCGCTCTCCACGGTTGTGCGGCCTCTCGGTGATCGGCGCGTGGCCTTCACGCGCCTGGGTGGTTTTCGGTTTGGACCGCGCGTGAAGGCTGCAAACCGGGTTTTTTCTGCCGTGTTTGGTGGATCTGGTGATGATCGGAGGCTTTTGGCGCTTCAGGGTTGATGGGCTTTTCTCTGGTGCCGGCGCGTGCACAGGCGGTGGCTTTCCCGACAGACAGTTTCCTCCATTGAGCTTTTCCTGTTTTGTAATAGTTTGTGTTTCTTTGAACAGTTTGCTTTGTACGTACATTAATCTAGTCATTGACAGTCGCCCAGAATGTGTGACTGACTCCCTGTTCAAGTAAAGGTGTATGTCAACGCAGAAGCATCATTCTGTTGGCTGGGTTTTATTTAGTAGTAACTGTCTGCATTGTATTGAGATGTTTGTACACCTAGGGTGTCTGTTTTATGCTTCATCCTTGTGGTGTCTGCTGTTGTAACACTATTTGATCTCAATGAAATATTTTCTTTCCCTAAAAAAAAAAAAAAAAAAAAAAAAAAAAACAAGGAAACGGGAAACGGGAAAATTAAAGAGAGACTGTTAAATTTATTATGGGACAAAGACCATATCAAAAAAAGCTGACAAGATCAATTCTTCAGTTGCGGGAAAGAAAAAGAAATTGGTTGCAAGAAAAGTAGATTTTTTATTTTATTTTATTTTATGACTACGTTTTGAAACGTGTACACTTCAAAAGCATTTTATTAGGACATAATTATCACATCTTTAAATATCTATTTTATGGGATAATTGGTAATTTAATATAGTATTAATATAATATCAAAATTGAACCTAAATTATTTTTATTTCAATTAAAATAGCCGAGGTATTTTCTATTACCATATATACTAGGGTAAAGCCTAAGCAACCATGTGTAAGAAATTTAAGATAGCGAAGAGGTGCTATTAATTAAGAGCAAAATAACATTTTTCCTTAATTAAGTCCTTCGTATGCTCGCTGGATGAAAAAAAATCTTGAAAAATGATTTTTGCACATTATTCGTACATTTTTTGTACATCATTTTTTTAAAAAAAAATCAACCATTAGATTTGTAGGAGCCACAAGGATTCACTTGTGGGTCCTACAGATCTAATGAATGATTTAAAAAAGTAATGTGCAAAAAATATATACGTGATATGCATATATGTAACATGTCTCAAAAATTTTACTCGTTAACCATTTTTTTTCCTAATCAAGTTAACTAGCTTTGTCAATTTACATATTTTTGCTCTTATTAAGAGTCAACTGGATGCTAATTAAGGGTATGTTTGTTAATTTATTTTGGGAATTATTATTATTATTTTAAAAAAAAGAAGTGTATAAATAGAAACAATTTTTATTTTTATTTTTATTTTTGTATTTTTTGTGATTTGTTAATGTTTTTATTTTGAGAATAAAAATAAAAGACATAAAACAAAATTTTTAACAAACATGGCCTAGAGCATCCACAATGACTTGTACACATTTTGAATTTCTAAGTAAAATTACTCAACCAAACCCCTAAAAAATATCTTCACCAGTTCTTTAAACCAAATACATCCGCATTTCATCTACCGTGTTTATTCAAATGTTGAGAAGCATTGTAAATGACTGCATTCGATCTCAGGGTTTTTTTTTTTTTTTTTTTTTTATGATTTTCTTTCTTCCCTCTTTCCTTACTCATTTTCATCAAAGAACGACATATGTTTGGAAAAAAAAAATACAGAAAAATTATTTAAGTAGTACAGAAAAAATTAATGTAGAGTTCATTTAATTTGGAAAAAAAAAAAAGCTTTTAATTAGCTATTTAGATTGTAAAGGCAGAGAAAGCAATAAGAGCATTTAATGAACATTTCAAAAAAGAAAAGAAAAGAAATTTAACTCTAAAAATCTACTTTAGTTGATTTAACTAACTACTTTTCAAAACCATTAAACATCAAACTCTTTAAATATTTCTCTATTTTAACTAAATATTTTATTTTTATTTATGAAACTAACTTTTAGACTCTTTACATTAAAAATTTATCTTAAGTCTAGATGGAAGAAGAAAAAGCATAAAAGAGAAAGAATATTAAAAAAAATTTGACTTTGACTTTTTACTCTTTACATGTAAAGAGAATTACCGACAAAAGTCAATTTTAACATTGAACAGATAATTTGTTAAATAATGTATTTTGTGAGTTTAATTATAATTTTAGAGAAAAGTAAAAAGTAAATTGTGAATGTAACCGAGTAACACTAAATCACAGTTGTCGCGGAAATTAGATAGCATACTTTGACAAAGACAGCCTGCAGACGGCTGCCTCTTAGCTTTCTTTCTCTTCTCTTCTTTTTTTTTTTTTTTTGGGTTTGTTTTTTTCAAGATCTATATCAGAAGAAAGAAAGAAAAATACCATATCCAACCCTCGATTATAAACCAGCAAACTAGCTGCAGCTCAGGGCTAATAGTTTTATGTAACAATAATGACTATATATATATATAAGATTCCAAACATTTCAGATCAGATATCTGTAGATTACTGTGTCGTCAAAAAAAACATATGCGTCGTCGGCCATGCATGTTAGATTCTTTCATAGAAACAAACTTCCGAAGTTGCAAAGTTCCCAGTTCCCACCTCACCTTTTCCTGCTTCCAAGGATGTGTTTCTGTCTCTGACTTGTGCTCGATCTTCACTGCATGAGAAGTTAATTAAAGAAGTCCAATACAAAAGCTGCAGGAGATTAAAAAAAGAAAAAAAGAAAAAGGAAAAGCCCACAGCATATATATGATCGATCAGGAAAACTAAAGTTAAATAGCAATATCAATTCCTGGGGAGTGTGGGAGAAATGAAAGGGCACTCAGATATTGGCACGGCTCAATCAAAAGAAGAAAATATTTCCTTTCTGAGTGAACCAGGCCAATATCGAAGTAACCATTTCACGCACATATCTTTCCTTTCATTGTGGTCTTGAGAAAGGCCCGTGAGAAAAATGTAAAACTAAAAGAAGTTGGTGGTAATATAGAGAAGATCGACATGGGAGGTAGCTAGGTTGAGGAAGAAGCCACCCCAATAAGATTAGCGGGTAGAGAAAGAAGGGTAAGGGTTTTGAACGGAGTGTGAGGAGAGGTGAGAATGTCTGGGGGGCAATTTAAGAGGGCCAAGGGGCTCTGCATGAGCATTAAAAACCACGACTACCAAAGCAGAAAGCCGGTCCAGAGCATTTAAATCCACACTTCTCCCTCCATCTATTTATCGATCTCCATAATGCCACGCCACAAGACTTGCATCTGCCTATTTCTTCCAGGCGCCCAAGCTATCAAACCATGCAGTGGAAAGTCAACATTAACCTTTACTAATAGGTTAGGTGTGTTTGGGTGTTTTTTCTTTTTTTGAAAATGTATTCTAACAATATTACATAAAGGTGTAATCCGTTTTGTGCTTTAAAGGGTGTTTTGAGTATTGGATTATTTCTAGAGTCTGTTTTGTCTTGCAATTTTGTAGACTAAAAATGTAATTTTAAAGTAAAAAATGTATGGTTTAGAAGTGTATAAAGGTGTAATCTGTCTAATTTGTGCTTTAAAGGGTGTTTTGGTTTTTGGATTATTTCTAAAGTCTGTATAGCCTTGTAATTAATTGTGTAGACTAAAAATGTAATTTTAAAGAAAAATGTATGGTTTTATGGTTTAGAAGTGTATTTTTAAAAAATTATAGTTTAAAAACATAAAAAATAAAAAATAAAAAAAATGTATTTTTAAATCATAGGCAATGAAATACCTTTTTTAAATATTTCCAAATCGCATATACAAGTGAAACCTTTAATGCATTGTATGTTTTTGTTTTAAAAACAGAAAACAAAACAAAGATAATTTATTTTTATATATACGGGTAAAGTTGTCTTTATGGGTGGTGAAATGGGTGCTCTTGTATAAAAGTAGGGGGCTGGAGAGCAAAAACGAAGATCTCTGGCCCAACAAAGGGATCGCCCATGATGGTGATACTCACTGTCCTGGCGAACCAGAAAGACCACCACCATTAATGAGGGAATCTCTCTCTGGGACAGACAGGCCGCAACATTAATAGGCAAGATGCCCGTGAGACTGTTTCCAGAACTGTTAAATCCCATTGGCTCCATCTGCTGAGAGCCTAGCTAGCTGTGGTTGAATTTTGCAAGGGAGGAGAAGCATTAATATACTACTGTACGTACGTATAGTTTTGATTTGCTTAATAAATTAAACAATGTGTACAAACCTTCACCTTGGTTGAGACTCCATTGTTTAGTTACATATAGTTACGCGCGGTAAACTAGCTATAATCTGATTTTGTATTGGGTTCATAAATGGTTTAAAAAATTGTCAATCTTAATTTTAACCAAAGAACTATTGCATCTTAGTTAAGTAATATATTACACCACTCATTTCAAAAATTTAAATTGATAGGAAAAAAATAAATTTAGTTATTTAATTAAGATACTATTATCCCAAAAATTTAAACCCTTTCAAGCTATTTAATTAGAAGATGCATTAATTCCCTCCTCTACCCATATTCGTCTTTCCTTTCCACTCAACAATGGGAAAGATCCCCCTTATTATTTTGCTTACATAGTTATTTTTGTTGTTAATGTTTGTTGTTCGGTTCTTGTTTCTCTTATTAACCAAAAAAAAATTAATATAAGTGATCAGGCCTAACGTGTAGATATATTTATTAAAGAGACATGATACAAACCTTATTTTAATCCCTTGTTAACCCGATCATTTACCTCAAGATCTCTTGTTAAATCACAATTTATAAAGCTCTAATGTTAAATTTAATTATTTAATTAATAATGACGTACATAAATTATGATCATTTCGATCAAATATGGAAAAAGTGGATTACAGATCTTCTTTTACTGTTTGGCATGTTAGTATATTTAGAAGACAATAAAGGTTTGACAAGCTAGTTTCCTACTACCTAAGGTCTTGCATTAAAAATGTTCTTTTTTCTTTTCTCTGTCACCTTTCTAGTAGCTACTACTGGAAGGATTCAGAACAAGCATAAATGCTCAGCTCTATCAAGTAAAAAAGATTGAAAGAAAACATTCTGAGTTAGGGTAGCTGCTGCAAATTAAAACAGTAAGTACGTATTATGTTCAAATTCAATTAACGAACTGTTCCAATTAAACCTGATTAACTTTCAATTTATATTTATAGATATAAAAATTACTGTGTGCTTCTGAAAACATGCAACAAGCAATCACCTTTCTTTTACACCTTCAGCTTGACAAGATGATTCCCACGAGACAAACGTTCGAGGTTATATATTGTCAATTATATTCCACACCAACTTAATTCGGTATGAGTTAATGTTCATTGAGAATGAACGTTTTGCAACATTGTCTTTTCGGTAGTTGTTGTTGTTTTTAAGCCGAATTCAATAAGGGTGGAGATACCTTTCGAGGTTTGTGCCATTTAATTTCTTTGTACCTATTTTGCTTTAATTACCGTTTCTTACGACGTATTTTTTTTGGCACATTTCCTTTTATTTTGTTGTATTTTTTGCACTGTATTTTCATTTTGAATTTGTAGTTGGGAAGCTCACCCTTTTATATATATATATATATATATGTATAGAGAGAGAGAGAGAGAGAGAGATCAAGTGTTCACTTTTTTTTATTCAGATAAAATGTTCACTTGAATATATATACTTCATTATTATAGCCCTTAAGCAAACTTATTATAGGTTCTAAAGCAAACTTGAGCTAATGATGGAGCATTTGCACTATACGGATAAGTTAGAGCATCTAGTATATATCCATAATAATTTTATGCATGCATTTTGGTGTGCGTATGTGTTTTTTTTTTTTTTTTTGTGTGTGTCAAATAGCTAACTAAACTCCTAAAAAACATGTACATCGAGCTCTCTAAACTAAATACATTTTGCATTTTATCGATTCAAATGTAGGGAAAGATGGATGCATAAGTTTTTTTATGATTTTATCTCACTCTCTTTCTTTTCAAGTATATATCCGCTTATTTAAATTATTTCTCTTTTTTATTTAAATAATATTTTTAATAATTCTCTATTCATTTTTAATGATAGGTTGAGAGAAAGTGAGAGATGGATAAAGAAAAATAAGGACGTAAATATAAATTACTTGAAAACTTATCCATAGAGTTACGTACGTACGGTGTTTAATTTCCCTATATTTTGGTAAGCATTGTAGATGAAAAATGCAAAAATGTAATTAATTGGTTTAGAGAACCAGATGGAGACGTTTTTTTTAGGAGTTTGGTTAATTAGTCATTTAATTTACATAAAAATTTAAAATGTGTAAACCATTGTGATTGTGAATGTTCTTTGGGTATCGAATATTTCGAATATGAATAATATTTTGAATATGTTTGTGAATTTCAAGGTAATAAAAATGTGTTTGGATGTTGAATATAATTCAGATTCTTTTTGAATATATGTTTGGGTGTTGAATTTTTGAGATTGAAAAAAAAATGTTTTATAATGGTCGAAAGTGATTGGAAATGATTGGATTGTATGAAAAGTTGTATATAATGATTCATGTTATGAAAATAAGTGTTAATTTTAAAAAAATAATTAAAAAATAAAAAATAAAAACTAATAATGAAAAAAACTAAAAAAAATAATTAAAATTAAAAACTAAAAAAAACTAAACTTTTATTTTTATTTTTGAAAAAAAAAAGTAAAAATATAGTGTTTTGGAGTGGCTGCCACCCCTTGGGGAGGGGGGTGGCCGCTCGCCACCCCCCGACCCCCCAGGGGTGGCTTTCGGGCCACCCCGAAATCCATTTGGGGTGGCTTTTGGCCACCCCATTTTCCAATTTTTCTTTAAAAAAAAAACAAAATTAATTTTTTTTAATTTACTTTTTTATTTTTATTTTAAAAAAAATATATGCTACAAAACTCAAAAGCCACGCCTCTTCCTCTATCATTTCTCATTGAAACTCAAACTACATTTAAACCATATTCAAACAGCTGTCGGGTTTTATTCCACTTGGTTGCGGGTTTTCGAATAAAAACCCGGTTCAAATATTGAATAATATTCGAACCAAACAGACCTAGACATTCGTCAAATGTGAATAATATGCAATAAATAATATTATACACTACACTATTATCCCAGTAAAAATATAATTTTTAGCCTTTTTCATTTTAAAATTTTAAGAAACGTGACCCAATTAAAGGTTCGTTTGGGTTTGCGATTTTAAAAAGTGCGATCTGAAAAAAATGATTTTTAAAAACGCAGCTAAGCGTTTGGCAAAATCCCAATTTAATATTTAAAATCATGTAGTGAGTTTAGTATCCAAATACTTCACGTTTTGCTAGTGAGTTCAATTCTGCCTGAATTGCTTCCTTCCACATTGGCCAATCATTTCTACGTTGACATTTTTCGACGGATTGTAGTTCAATATCATCATTACTTCTGGTAATGTCAAATGCAACTTTAAATGAAAAAATGTTGTCGACAAAAATTTTATTTCTATCCAATATTTCTCCTGTACTTATATAATTTATTGAGATCTCATTATTTTCAGGTACTTGATCATCTTCAGGAGGTAACTCTTCAGGAGATTCCTCTTCGAGGGGTTCCTCTTCAGGGGATATTTTTCCAGGAGAATTTTGTACAGAAAGTTTGGATTGATCAATTTTCGTTGCCTGTGTTGTGGGTAAGGCCTCTTCAGGAGCGCCGATTTCATTTCCTTGTGCTTTTCTCTTCCGGGGAATCTTATCATTTGCACCAATAGGTCTTCCACGCTTCAGGCGTGCCTTAGACTCATTTGCTGCTGTATTAGTTAATTGTCCTACAGGGACTTCTATCTTTACTAAAGTATTAGCAGCTAAAATGTAAGACTTAATTATTTTATTGTTGTCAGTAAATGCATCCGGCAATTGATTTGCAATACTCTACAAATGAATGATCCTCTGAACTTCTAGTTCACACTGATTTGTACGAGGATCAAAATGAGATAACGTCAAATTATTCCAAATGATTTATTGTCGTGCTTCTGGCAACGACTTTTCTTTCCTTAGTGATGAAAATATATTTTCATCAAAATGACAATCTTCAAAACGTGCTTTAAAAATATCACCAGTTAAGGTTCAAGATATCTAATAATAGATGGAGAATCAAAACCAATATAAATCCCAAGTCTACGTTGAGGTCCCATCTTAGTGCGCTGAGGTGGAGCAATTGGAACATATACAGCACAACCAAAAATGCGAAAATGAAAAATATTTGGTGGTTGACCAAATGCAAGTTGTAAAGGGGAATATTTTTGGTAAGATGCTGGTCTGATCCGAACTAATGATGCAGCATGTAATATTGCATGTCCCCAAGCAGAAACAAGCAGTTTTGATTTCATAAGCAAATGTCGAGCAATTAATTGAAGTCGTTTAATAAACGATTCAGCTAAACCATTTTGAGTATGTGTATGAGCAACAGGATGCTCAACATTAATACCGATTGACATGCAATGATCATAAAATGCTTGAGATGTAAATTCACCCGCATTATCCATCCGAATAGATTGAATTGGATAATCAGGGAATTGTGCTCGTAATCTAATTATTTGGACAAAAAGTATAGCAAATGCAACATTACGAGTAGAAAGTAGGCAAACATGTGACCATTTAGTTGATGCATCTATTAAAACCATAAAATATCTAAATGACCCACATGGAGGGTGAATTGACCCACATATATCCCCTTGAATTATTTGTAAAAATGATGGAGATTCAAGTTTACATTGAGAACATGCAGCACAAGGATAATCACTTTGTAAAAGAATCTTCTAGTTCTTTAAGGGATGCCCATGAGAGTTCTCAATTATTCGACGCATCATAATTGTTCCCGAATGTCCAAGACGATTGGCATTTTTGGATTAGAGCACTTCTGGTGCATCACAACATGTGATTCAATTGTTTTTATTGTTGTATAATACAACCCGGAAGAGAAAGTAGGCAGTTTTTCCAATATGAGCTTCTGGCCCGAAATTATTGAAGTAATATAAAGATATTCGCCACTGCCTTAATTAGTGGTTTCAACATGATAATCATTTAGACGAGTATCTTTAAAACTGATTAAATTTCTTCTAGATTTAAAAGAATACAAGCATCATCAATACAAAATTTTGTTCATTTTGGCAATATAATATTTGCTCTTCCAGAGCCTTCAATTAGGTTTGATAAACCTGATATTGTATTGACACTAGCTTTGTTTAATATTAAGTATTGAAAATATTTCTTATTTCTAAGAATTGTGTGCGTTGTATAACTGTCTGCTAGACACAAATCTTCACCAATCATTTTGGAATTAATCATTCCATCAGTATGACTCATACCTCCATACATAATAAAGTAAATATTAAATTTCATTAATCAAAATAAAATTAAAATTGACAACATAATGAAAACATATATATATATATATATATATATATATATATATATATATATATATATATATATATATATATAACTACAGGATTACTGTGATTAACAAAATTCATTTTAATCCACTTTTCTTTCTCTTTTATGGATGCTTGATATAAGTCGATCAGATGTTTAGGCGTATGGCAGGTATGTGACAAATGTCTTTTCATATTACACCTGTAACATTTATCGATCTTCATAGTTCTTTGTAGGTTTATTCTGTAAACCTTTGTTTTTATATTCTTTCGCCTCAATGTGGTTTCACTTCTAGTGGAAATGAACATTTCTTTTGTAAGAATTATGAGTATGTTTCCATTGACCTCTATAATATATATATATATATATATATATATATATATATATATATATATATATATATATATATATATATATATATATATTTTCTACCACGTCCACGTCCACGATAATGGTTTCCTTTATTACCACAAAATGAGGTTTCATTTGCTTAAGGAAATGGTGTAGAACTCGTTGGACGAGATTTGTGATTTTTCATTAATAGCTCGTTGTTTTGCTCAGCCACTAGAAGACAAGATATTAGTTCAGAATATCTTGTAAAATTACGCTTTCGATATTGCTGCTGCAGGAGCACATTTGAGGCATGAAATATGGTATATATCATCATAAGTGCACAGTTTTAACTGTGAGCTGATTTTAAAGAGTGTAACTTCAAGTGCATCCAACAATAATGAGCTTTTTGGGAGGATAACTGTCTTCTGGTACTTGTATCTCTCCCTCAAATTATTCCACAAGGTCAATGGATCTTTTACTATAAGGTACTCATTTTTATTTAATTCATGTAGATGATGACGAAAAAAAATTATTACTTTAGCGCGATCTTGTTAGGATGCTTGATTTTCATTCATTGCTTTATCACGATCCTGCTGGGATACTTGATTTTCATTCTTAATAGTATTTCCAAGATTCATAACATCAATATTCATAGCATTATAAAATGATAACATTTTAGTTCATATTAATCACACATGGATCATAAGATTCATATGTTTTAATATGATTCTTAAAATAATAAAAATTTATAAGCATATGTTAGAATGTTAATTAACAAAATAGATAATAAGATTACTAAATCTTAAAGAGACTTACAATGATCGAAGAATATCCCACAGATAGCTTTTGATGTTAAAGATCAAAAGAACACAACAACTGGCTAGAGCTTCGTGCTGATAACGTGTTGTAAAATTAATGAAAATAACAAGACAAGATAAAGAGATTGTAAATATGAAACTAGTTCTTCAGGAACTATGTATGATTCTTCTCTATAATTGTGTGTTTCACAAAGTATCCAATACTCCCTTTTATAGACATAGAATCATAGTTGGAGGTTAAGGAATAGGAAATGATAGGACATGAATTAAAAGGCTACATCAATGTATTACATGAATGTTATGGAACTTTAAAAGATGACATGAATGTATAGAATTCCAATAGATGAAACTAAATGGTCGTCCACTAAATGCATAAATGCATTCATAACACCTTTCTCATTTTAAAATTTTAAGAAAAGTGGCCCAATTAAGGGTCCGTTTGGGTTTGCGATTTTAAAAAGTGCGATTTAAAATCACGATTTTAAAATGTATGATCTGAAAAAAGTGATTTTTAAAAACGCAGCTAAGCGTTTGGCAAAATCCTAGTTTAGTATTTAAAATCGCAAATTAACCTTTAAAATTCTGCGTTTTAAAAAAAACACAATCTTATCTGCGATTTGAAAAAGTAGATTTTCTGCGTTTTCAAATCGCAATTTTTAAAAACGCAGTTCCCAAACGATTTATGTTATGCGATTTGGTTTAAAATCACACTATTGTCTATGAAATCGCAATCCCAAACGCACCCTAAACCGATTGGGATTCCACTAACAAGTATTTGGCTGAATCTCAAATCTCAATTATGTTGATTAGAAAAGACGTCTCCTTCCTATTAATTCTGATTCTCTGAACTACCAAATTGAAAGGATACAAGCTATGATGCACCACCGTACCGCCTAATTAAGCTGGGGCCATGCACCCCACTATTGTCTGTTGCTTTTCTCTAATATTTCTGCTGTTGCTAATCTATGATTGATATACTCTAATTATTGTTGCCTTTTTACCCTTGTAGGCAAAAAAATATATTACGACAAAGTTTTTTTTTTTTTTTTTTTTTTAAAGGTTGGGGAAATTTTTTTTATAATCCAATTTATTAAACTGATGTGTTCAAAATACATATAAAATTAAAATCGCATGTAAAAATTATTTGTATTTTAAACACATCAATTTGATAGATTAAATTAAAGAAAATTTTTTCAATCTAATTGGAAAGAAAACTTTGTCCATTATATTACCCTGTCAATCTTATGTGCTAGGATAAAAAGGTACTGTACACAACTCAAAATCACAATAGCATCTTTATGTTTTCTTCTCTGTTAGCATCTGTATGGCTAACACGTCAGCCATAATCAAATTTAATTATTTAGTGATTAAAATAATAAATGTTGGGCGACCGCTACAATAAAAATTGTAGTAGCTTTTTGGTATATATTCTTCCAGCTATATATATTTAGGAGGAGGTTTTCACTTTTCATTGTATTTTTAGAAAACATTCAGTTTCGAAAGGCCTACACGGCTACGTACAGAACCCCAATAAAACCAATATTCTTAATAAAATGTAACGGTCGAGTACGAATGAACAAATGAGTTCACAGAAACGTGGACTGCGTCAACACAATGAATGGTCACGATCAAATCAGAACCGTACGAGGGTGGACCAACCCTTGGTGACGAAGAGAATAGCATATCAAGACAAACGACAAGGAATCGCACGATAAAGTCTTACTTTGTCATCCAATGAAACCAATACCTAGAGAGAGAGAGAGAGAGAGAGAGAGAGAGGTGGTTGACGACTTGACGTGAACATTATCAGGGAATCATTTCTGGGTTGTTGTTTAAGCCAAATTTAAAGAGGTGTTTGGGTCTGAATCCAAAGATTTTTTTTTTTTTTGAGGGAGAATCCAAAGATTTTTGAAATCTTTTTATTTATTTATTTATGTTTTTTTAATTTTTCGAGCGCTGAAAATTCTTCTGAAATTAATATAACCAAACGATGAATTTTCAGATGTAAATGGGTCAATGCATATCTGGGGAAGAGAGGGAAAGAGAAGGGCGTGAAGGGCCTGGAGCGTGTTCAGAGAGGCATGGATGTCTGGCCGTGGTAAAAGAGAGGAGATCCAGGCTTTACATTGCTAGGAAATGTGTGGTGATGCTTGTTTGTTGGCACAAATACGGCAAGTATTAATTTCTTTTCATCGGTCTTCATTATATATGTTTTTCCATGTATGTTGTTTTTGGATCATGCACTAAATATGCCACGCGACTTGTCTGGGAAGACATTCAAATTAATTTATGAGAAATTTTTATTATTTCTTTTTAATTATTCTTCACATATTTCTTTCCATCCCTATTTCTGGTTACCGAGCAAAATCGATCGAGTTTTCCTGTAAAATTTAGCATGATGGTTACTTTTATGTGATGTAGGTAGAATTTTGAGAGTGCAATAAGTTTGTTCTATTGCATTTTAATAAAATTATCATATGCGACCGGCTATTTAGTCCCCACTTGCTCGGAATGTGCTAGTATTCCTTATTGCATGAGATCTGCTTGGGATCTTGCTAATTAAGCAAAAATGAAAAGATGGAGTTTGAATTAATCGTATGTTGCTAATACATTATTACATATCTAACTTAATATTGTTCTCTTAAAATATTTATTTTCCAAATGGAGGAATGATTTAGAAGTATATAAAATTGTTGAGGATTTTTATCCCTCACAAAATACTTTACCCCCCCTCATTCAACATTTTATTCTCATTTTTCCCTCTTTTTTAAATAGATATTGTTTCAGTGACGATATTTACTATTGTTCCTTAACAACATGATTGTTTTTACTATCAACATAATAATAAAATTGATTTTCCTCCCCCTATAGAAAAATTTATCCCCACCCCGGCCACTCCCCCACAATCCAAAATAGTGGTAAATCACCCTCCAACGTACATGTGAAATATGTAGCATCTCTATTTTGATATTACGTTAAATTGTATTATTTTAAAAATTTAAATGAATAATAAGTAATAAAGTTAATTATTTAATTAATATTTTTATATATAAAAAAACGTCTACCAGTAAGGCTGTCGGAAATTTATTCTTCAAATTTTTATTTTTCTACGCAATACAGGAACAGGAAAAAGGGCTACAAAAAGGAGCTTAAACCAGAAAACAAAGGAGAATTACAAGGAAGATAACCAAAAGAATTATGAGGGGCAGCCTTCGTTGATTAGAGGCTCTGGAACAACTTCACTCTAACGAATTGCCGCATGTATGGGTGTGTCGGAGGACTATTACTTTTGATTAATGCACACAATATATAGGATTTGCTCGCATAAAAGGGATTTTTTTAAAAAAAAATAAAATAAAAATTAAATGTATAGTTTTTTATATTTATATACTTATAGTTTATAAATTTTTATTATATGTAATATGTGTCGTTATTTTATTGGTATTGACATGACATTTGACGGTAAAAAAATTAGACGAAAATTAAGTGTAGGAACTTATTTGTTATTTTTGCATACCACGTGAAGTTTTCATAGCATAGCATTTTTATACCACAATAAGCTTATTGCAAATTAGTTTAACCACATTAATGGTTTCACGTTGTTTTTTTCTTTTGTCATTTTTATTTTTTGGATGATTAACTACATTTATCTCTCTCAATCTATTAGACGATTTTTTAGTGTTTTTCTAATATTTCAAGTTGGGTCCGCATTCAGTGGCCGACCATTCTCATAGCTTATGATGAATCTGTATGAAATTTGAGCAAATAAAACTAATTGTTAGACAGATAGACGTATTGCGTGTAGTTTTTTATTTATCACTTTTGAAATATATAGAGTTATTTGTAACGACCTTTAATTAGGAAGACTAATTTTAAATTTTTTTTTCCCTAAAGCCATTTAGTTACCCAAATAGGAGCACCAATTAGGCATAAAGAAGAAAGATTATGGTGATAGAAGCTAGTGACAAAATTTGAAGTCACTTTCGTAGGCTAAAAGCCTAAAACAAGGGTATATAATGTAATGAACTCCTTGTAGGGCTTTCGAAAGAATGATTCGTGAGGGGAAATCTGTCCGGTTTTGAATATACATTACCAAAGAAGTCGCTTTCAGAATGCTTGTTGCCCACTTGCACCAATCAATTTATACTAAAACACAACCGTACTCCCACCCAATGCTACTCATTTACACATGCCTCGCACGCTTAAGAATCTAACATGAATGGCAAAGGTTATAAATATGCAAAGATTAACGTTATGCATTACATTTTTATGTTATTTTATTGCTATGACATTGTTAATTAGAAATTGATTTTTTTTTTTTTTTTTTTTTTTTTTTTTTTTTTTTTTTTTTTTTTTTTTTAAAACCAGGGCTAATTTAAGAGCATTTTTAGTTGGAATAACTAAAGTAACTACCGAAAAAGTACAAATTTTTATATTAATTACTCATTTTTCTATACACACTTTAGCAAATTCTCTATTTTACTTTCTATTTTCTTTAAATATTATTCTACATGAAAAAAGTGTGAAAGAAAGAGAGAGATAGTGAAAGAAGGAAAGGGGGAGAGAGAAAATAATAATAATAAAACTTTGTAGTGTAAATAGTGAATATGCAGAAGAGCTTATTTACTATTCACACTAAAATAAAAAAATTTATTTTGCCTATTTTGTTAGGGACGAGAAATTGCTCATAATAGTTAAATTTGACTGTTATGAGCCATATGCCTATTCTATTGGAGATGCACTCAAGGCTGATTGACAGCTTGTGTATTGTGAAATATGTGAAATTGAGAAAAATTATTTTATGGTTTATATCAAATTTCACAATATCTGTGTATATGTTGCCTAAGTTGTCATGTGACTCATGTCATTTAAAATTTTTAAATGATATGACACCATGTATATTATTAAATGCTGTAAAATCTAATCTGAACGATAAAATGATTTATCTCCATTTCACATGAAATCGAGAGAATCTTATTTCGTGTTTTGTATTATTGTGTTCTTTAAGTTCTTAATTGAATTAGGTTTGCATTAATTAATTTAAAAAAAAAAAAAAAAAAAAAACTTGGTTAGTTTCAAGCGCGTAAGTTCCACCCGCACTTCCATCGAGTAGAAATTTGATTCCCTTGCAAAAGTCTCAGAGGGAGCTATAGATCCAGCCAATAGGGGACAGCAAATAGTGTTGAGTATCTCATCGGTTATGCAAACAAATTGGGCGGATCGTTTAAAGCAAACAACAAAGCTCCAAAACCTGTCACTCTTTATATTGTAATCCCCTCTTTATATTCTTTCTATCTCCTTCTCTCAATGAATTATAGCACTTTTCAGGGTCTCCCCCAGGCACTATCCCCTGACGAAGGATCTCCCGAATGGAACAACAAAGGAGACAATGCATGGCAACTCACAGCAACAACATTGGTGTGCCTACAAAGCGTTCCTGGCCTCGTTATCCTTTACGGGGGCATGGTGAAGAAGAAATGGGCCGTGAACTCGGCATTCATGGCACTTTATGCGTTCGCTGCAGTCCTCATCTGCTGGGTCCTTTGGGCCCATCACATGTCGTTCGGAACCAAGCTGATTTCAATAGTGGGCATGCCCAATGTGGCGCTGACCCAAAAGTTTCTCACAGCCCAATCCACACTTGGGTACGTGCCGATGGCTGACTACGTGTATTATCAGTTTGGTTTCGCTGCCATTACTGTCGTACTGCTTGCTGGGTCTCTGCTGGGGAGGATGAACTTCTACGCCTGGATGTTGTTCGTCCCACTGTGGCTCACTCTGTGTTACACAATTGGGGCATTCACTATATGGGGCAATGGGTTTCTTGAGCCCTACATAATCGATTATGCGGGTGGTTTTGTTATTCATCTTTCTTCCGGGGTTGCTGGTTTCACAGCTGCTTACTGGGTAATTGGCATGCATGCATGCATGCATACTGAATTACTGATCATTTTGTAGAAAGTCTTAAACCGCCACACTGATCATTTTGGCGTCATCACGTTCGTCCTTACTCTCACAAAGTAATTGGAAAAAACACCACACTGAACTAGCCTTTGTAATTGAGCATCTGGAATGTATTCTTAGCTTTCTATTTAAGATATCTGTTATCATTATTTCATTTAAATATATATTTTTGTGATTATTATCTGACAGTGGAATTAATACCCACACCAATATTCACAATCGCACCGTAGGGCATAGACGCATAGTTTATGGGTGCTTGTTCTATCGCCTTACTGATATTTCGATTTCATGATTGTTATGATGATTACAGGTTGGGCCCAGACACTCGCACGACAGACAACATTTTCCACCAAACAACATAATTCACATGTTGGGAGGTGCAGGGTTTCTGTGGTTGGGATGGACCGGTTTCAACGGTGGATCTCCATTTTCAGTGAATGGGATTGCATCTCTGGCCATTCTCAACACCCATCTCTGCACTGCCACCAGCCTCTTGGTGTGGGTTTCCATGGACATGATCGTGTACAAGAAAAGCTCTGTAATTGGTGCAGTCCAGGGAATGATCACTGGCCTCGTTTGCATCACACCGGGAGCAGGTTAGCTCTTAAACTTTTTTCAATTTTGTTTAAAATTGCACTTTTAACCTGCAAAATCGTAGAGCCAAATGGACTCTATGATTACGTACCTAGATATCGTTTAATTTTCTGAGAATGAGCCTATCATGCATGCATAGGAATTGTGTTTCCATGGGCAGCGCTACTTATGGGAATACTGTCTGGTTCCATACCATGGTACACCATGATGGTCTTGCACAGGAAATCAGCGTTCTTCCAAAGCGTGGACGACACATTGGGAGTCTTCCACACACACGCCGTGGCTGGCACCTTGGGGGGCCTCCTCTCCGGCCTCTTTGCCAAACCCCACCTTTTGACATTGATGTACGGACCAAACACCAGATACGGTCCAGGCTTACTATACAGCTTTTCCGATGGGGAATTCAGAAATGGCCTCAGGCAAATAGGCTACCAGCTTGCTGGAGCTGCTTTTATCACTGCATGGAACGCCGTCGTGACGAGCTTGATTTGTATTCTGATAAGCCGCATTGTTGGGCTTAGGATGAATGAAGATGACCTTGAGAGTGGCGACGATGCTGCGCATGGAGAGGAGGCATATGCACTTTGGGGAGATGGGGACAGCTTGCCAACCTCTCGTCGTTGGCACATATCTCCAAGAATACCTTCCATCTGTGGCCAGAAAGTCTAGCTTTGCACCAGAACTCCAATAAGGAATGCGGTAACAGTCGTTACTTCGCGCGACTAGCTTGTATCTATTGCTTGTTGTATCAATAAACGGTAAGGTTTGGCAGAGAATAGAGTAGATGTGCACATTGTGCATCAGTATGTCAATTCATAAAAGTTCGTTAATTAAGCCGTGCTAGTGATCAGAAAGAGTTCAATAATTTTACTAACTCTAAATGATCCAACTAGGAAAGTTCAAATTGAAGAAAGACTGCCATCTTTCAGATTTCAGCTTATCTTTCTTGGGGATATGGTTCTCTTGTATGAGGATCTCCTAAAATTAGGCTGCCTGAATTTCAGTAAAATTCAGGCAAAAACTGCCGTCTTTGCCCCCGTCATCCCCCTCTTTTAGACTGCCAGAATTTTACTGACAGCCTATTTTCAAGGGATTCCAATCCTGTCCTTTTAGAGAGAGAGAATCTCACTTAAATGAAACTTCAGGAAGCATACAAACAATGGTACCATCACAAAGTTATACATTGTCTTATTATCTTCCAAGCTTCAAGAAGAATTAGAAAATTTCTCTTTCAAATAGATGAAATCTGTATAATACATTTGAAAGGGCTTTAATTGGATTTTAAGCTTGGTGAGCCCATCGTGACAGGCTTTTTTTGGCTTCCCTTTTCTCAAAAATAATTTTCTCCAAAATTTAAAAATCACTCGCACACAAGAATACCTATTCATAGAAGTACTGTTGATGCAAAGAGAGTATGTACATTAAATTAATGGAGTGTCTTGTCATACATCATTTGTGAAGAATTACATACAAACCAATCTGTAGTTGGCTTTGGCAATTAAATCTCCAGGTAAGAGTGTTTTGATAATCTACATGGTTGGAACATTTAATTAAATACATGATTTTACATCTACCTACAAAGAACAATATTTCCAACGTTGAAGCTGTACAAACTGTAATTTTGAAGTTTCTTAATACATCAACTAATTCCTCAAGGCATTCGTGACACTTCTAGTATTCCTACTGAAAAGATGTGCCAAAAGGCTAACAAAGCATTTTTTTCTCCAAGAATAAGTTATCCTGCCACCCATGAGACGATATACTTGGAACCATTTTTCTCTAACAACAAAAGGACCAGCCACTAGCACAATTGAAAGCTTCATGAACACGTTCCATTCCAATGTTTGATAAACAAACATAAACGACGATGTACTTTGTAACTGGTTAATGTTAATGTATTGACTCGCGAAGCTTCACTAGTTTGTCTCGCCACATGGCTGCAGGAACCAGTCATCAGACAAACGATTCTCAAAATTAGGCGCATGAATTCTTTTATCAAAAGTACATTGAACATTGTAGCTGAGCACTTACAAACTAAAAATGTAATCAGAGAAATAGGCGGGCTCTGTTCTAATATACCTGCATCTTTGTACCTCTCTTCTTTGACAGCCAAATTCATATTCTTCACCAAATCAAGTTCCTCAGATAGTGTATTTGGACCATCTGCAGCACTGGACAAGATAAAACTCACCCTTAGAGATACAACTTTAACAGATGATAGTGAAAATGAGACCCAAAATATGCACTCAATACCTGTCAAGGGAGACATCATACGTAGACTTAGTATTACGCATTACGCCCCTTCCATAACCAATTCTAATAGCATCTGTCAAGACAATTTGTCTACTTACATATATAGGTGCCTGCAGAGAGCAAATTCCAAGCACGATTAACAATTGCTTTAAAGAAACATCCATGCAAAGCAAAGCAGGGCATCTCTATCTGAATCCAGTGGCAATTAGTGTACAGATGCATGTGTACTTGCTCAACCAACCATATACTAAAATACGCCATTGAGATCAAGGAAACTTCAACAGTCTTGAACTGCAAAGCCTGGGTTTCATTATTTTGCAAAACTTCTTGCTGCATTTACCCTGCCAAGGTGTGGAAAATATGTACCTTGCATCTATTTGCCACATTTATGGCATCTGAGGGACGTGCATCCACACTTAGAATGTCATTTTTCCCTGGCTGCAAATAATAAAAGCCTTAATGTAACATAAAACTTAAATTCCATAAATATACTCTTATGTATTGAAGATAATCAAAATCATAAAATTTATAACTTTGTAACCACCTTGCTAAAATATAGTCTGGCAAAGTAAGTGTTAATCACTCTTTCTGTAATTCTCACCATATTGACCTGAAACCAAAGGGGGGGAAGAACAAGAAAAACTTAGAACAACTCAATAGCTTTATATAACAGTTTCCATGTAGAAGAAAAGAACTTAATAAAACAGAATAGCAGTGCTATCAAGCCAGAAATTGAGAGACAGTTTGAGTCCTCTATCTTTACCAACTTATGCTAAAAGTAGTTGTTAGCATTTTTCTTTGACACACAATGAAAAATAACAACTAAAGCAGGAAAGTGAACAAATAATACAAGCCTTCAGACTGTATTAACACGTAAGAAATAGCTTCATACTTCATAGTCTAGTTTTTCCACGAGATTTATGACAAACTGGAATTGATCTGGGGAATCCTGCAGCAAGTATAAATCCGAGGGTTGAATGTTGGTATTATATAAAGAAATAACAAATATGAAGAAAAAGATCGAGAAATTACCCCATTCTTATCTTCCAATTGTGGCTCTATAAGTTTTTGAATAGCATAGTCCCCTGCAGTAGCAGACATTTAAGGTTTATCTATTCAGATATGTTCAGAAATGATGATCACAATGACAGAAGAAAACACCATGCTGATTATGTTTGAAGTTCATCCGTATACCTACAATAATCGGTAGCAAAAAATCTCCATCACAAGAAATCTTGAGAAAGATCGTAGGACTCTGAAAGTTGTGAAAAAGATCCTCTCCAATTAAATCGACGCCAACTCGGGGTTTTTGCCCTTGGACTGAAAACGGAGTCAATTGACCAGGCCAGGACTGCCATTTCCTCTCTTTTAGAAATCCTTGCCTCCACATACGATAATGCAAGAATGTTTCTGCACTAAGTTGACTTAATGAGGAAAAAGCTCAGAGATGCAAAGACATGGATGGACCATTAGCATCCTCAATGGAAAACTTTGAGTCGCTCAAGTTATAAGATTAGCATCTTCTAGATTTTCTAGGGTAATTCTAAGGTGGAGTTCTTAAAATCCTAACCATTATCTTTAATTAAATAGTTCAGATTTTGCCATCTCAACATTTATCACTGACAAAGAAGCAACTCTAGTTTTTCTTTAATTCATTTCATGTCACTAAATTGTATACTGACTAAACAAAATCTAAATCATTTGATTCAAAATATTTGTTAAAATTATAAGAATTCAACCATGGAGTTAAATCTAGAAAATCTAGAGGATCCCTCTACCATGTGCAGCCAAAAAAGCACAACACAACTGATTTCAAAATACTAAACATAATATATATACACCTATAATTAGCAAACCAAATTTGGCCGTTAAAATACGCAGCCAAAATAAGCTCATCATAATAAGTAAAGCAACACATTCCTAAACATCATCAAAATTCAAACAAAGTTTAATACGAAATCCGCCATAGAATGCAATATTGACTAAACTTCCACGAAGGTTTCCGATAGTAAAAAAGTACCAAAAACATCTTCAACATTGAAATTAAACTAGCAAAAAATTCTAAAAAAACCACCAAAATTTGAGGAAAAATATGAGAGATTAAGGACCTGAGAGAAGGAGAGAAGCTTCGAGAAACTCGTGGGCGCTATCATCGTCGGCATTGCCGGATCCGCGGCCGAAGCCTGCGGTTCCGCGGGAAGACTTGCAAGAAACGACGAGTATGGGGTGGGGCTTACGACACCGTTTGGCCCCGAAACCAAACCGAATCGAGCCAGGGTTCGAGCTCGAAGGGCTCGCATTTGTTCGATCGCTCAAGGTCCCGAACCCCGACACTGTACGGACGCAAAGTCGCGCTCCGAGCATCGTTAATATTACGGAAGCGAGAGGGCTGGCTGCGCTAAGCTGAATCTGAAAAGCACCAATGGGGAAACAGAAGCGGAGAGATCGTTGAATAAGGAGACGGATTTATTCTATAGCTTTTCTTAATTTACAAGGATGATCGGAATAATAAAATGTCCTTAGATAGTTAGATATAATAATATTAGGATAAAATTTTCAGTAGATAATATTAATTTATGGACAAAGTTTTTATGTTAAGATATATGCGTTTAAAATGTATTACAACAGTTTTTCTCACGTGTAACACTGTCCATTTGTATGTATAAAAAAGAAAAAGAATATGGACCGTCGAAGCATACTGATGAGAAATAACTCAAACGATGCTTAAAATCAAAAAAAATATTTACAGAATGGAAGTAATAAATTGATTTTAGAAGTAGGGCTAAAATACTTTTTTACTTGGGTGTGAGTTACCTTTTAATTTCTATAGTAGCTTATTTACATTTGTTTTTTCTGTTTATTTTTAGACCACGATTCATCTTTCATGTGTGATTTGTCCTACGTTTACCTTGATTGAGACATAGTTTACCTTAAAGTTAAGGACGCTCGATTAAATCGTAAATAGTGACCCAGGTGACAAGTGATCGCGTAGCACGATTGTGGTTTGAGAATTGATTCCCTATATTGAGGTTGATAAATGGGTCACGTGGGCTTGCCAACCTACAACCCAACAAAATTAAGAGTCATTGTTAATAAAGTGTGTGCATAATATTCTTAAAAGAGAATTGATTCCTATACTACACAGGTACAATAACTTCACAACACCCCCTTACATGGGTGGGCTCCAGTGTATGAGCTCACCTCCATGTGAAGGGATGTTGTGAAGTTGTTGTACATGCGTTGTACATCTATCATTTTTCTTCTTAAAATTCAATTTAGAGGAAAAGTGTCTATAATATCATTTATTGAAATTATTCTGATGATTTTCCAATTTTTTCCATAACAGATCTACTAATTATTTGATTCCAACTGGCTAAGAGAGATCTTGATGTAAGAAATAGATTTTAACAGCTAAAAAAGTTCAATAATCAGGTTAACTAATATTCTTTATATAATAAATGCTATCACACGAACAATTATACTCAACTCGATGGAATTTTATTTATTTATTTTTTAAAATAAATAATTTGATGGAAATGCTTGACCCTTTTTTTTTTTTTTTTTTTTTTTTTTTTTTTTTTTTTATCTTATCTTATCTTAAGCTTAAGCTTAAAGTTATTACTGATGTAAACTCAACAGCTACTACTTGCTTGCAGTCATTAATTTACAAGGATTATAAGAATAATACGATGCCCCCTCTTTGAATATAATATTTTTTTTTAAAAAGAATTATTTTTATTTAGACAGACTGTCTCACTACCATTTTTAATTAAATAAGCGTTGAATTTAATTATTTATTGAAAATCACGATCTTATCCTTTAAAAAATAAAAAATTATTCTAAAGTCAGGAAGTAATATGCTACTTGAAAATAATTTAGTTTAAACAACTTTAAAAATGATTCTAAATGAGGAAGAAATTCGGGTAGCCTAATAATAAAAAAACAAATCTCATCTAACAGGTTCAGGCAACCTAATAACAGGACATTTCTATTTATTTTATTTTCCATTGGTTGGAGTGGACCGAGTACACATTGTTCTTTCTTTGACTACTTCAGAAGCCTGCAATTATTTTGAGCCCAATCTGGTTTTTATGGAATTCAAATGAGAAATTTGAACTCCCAGTCCAGTATGTGACCCACGTGCAGCACTGAAATCTTTAGGGGAACAATCGAACGGGCTTTCTACAATAAACCAATCAGCTGATAAAACAATTACAAAAAAGAAAAATAATCCCACTTTCACTCATCATTCATTCCTATCAAAAAATTCAAGGATGTTAATACATTGATAAACAAATTTAAATCGCCCAATAACAATAGAAGTAGGGTATGAACAGATTTTTCAACACCCCCCCCCCCCCCCCCCTTTTTTTTAATTCAACACATAACTTGTCATTAAATTATATATATATATATATATATATATATAAATGAAGTTCATGAAAAACCAAAAAGCGCACCCAAGTGTACACATAAGAAACATCTAAAAAAAGAGATAATCATTACATTATATACCATCGGCTTGTTTAATAATTACAAAATATCACATTTGACCAGCTTACCAGTTTTGCGGAATAAGACTTGAAATGGAGATGAATCATTCATGGTTAGGATTTAATGTTGTTACATCTAACGGTGTAGATGATGACACGTGATAAATACGTTGAAACATCATTCGAAAAATTTAAATGATGTAACATCGTTTACACAATTAAATACAACATTCAATCTTGACGATGAAATGGCTCATCTACCTTTCAAGTGAAATGGAGAGGATCCTTGTCCCAATTTTGCAAGGTTCAGGGTGTCAAACTCACTCCTTTCATTTGCATTTTTGCTGGTGCCGCCCTTCGCCGTCCGGACCCAAAAAGAAGTATGAGAATCCAATTCTTTATAGGATCATGTAGCTTATGAGGAAACCAAAAAGCTGACGTTGGGAACGCTAGCCATCTCGAGAAGTTGTATCATTGATGGTTGTGTTGGTTGTTGGAGCAGTCACCCTAGCTTAGGAAGCTGCTTCAACAGCTTAATTAGCTCATAAGTCTTTGTGTCTTGACCCAAATAAAGGCACACGTCAAGTGGGGTTAAACCATCCTGAGACAAAGATGAGTGGTGCAATTGATCAAAAAACATGAAGGGAAGTAGGGAACTCTTGGCACGTACATAAGCACAAATTGTAACTTTCAAACACTAATTTCAGATCAACCATGATGGAAAACAGAAGGAAAAATTTTAAGCGACATTCGAATGAGATACTCATTACAGCAAAAAGTGATGCTTATGATATATAGTATGAAAAGCACATAGGATACTCTGCCCAACTCAATGGCACGTATTTTGAAAGCCTGTTAGATGGTTTTAGCTCATGAAGTGCATCGCGTTCAAGTATTGTCAACCAAGAATTATTCCAAGAAATGAACATTCACATTTAGAAATTATTTCATGATTTAAGAGAATGAGTGCAATTACGAACAGAACCAGAATTCAGAGGTTTATGCCCTTTACCTTGTTTTTCAATGTCTTGTCAGCTCCTTTAATCAATAAAAGCCTCACTAGATCTGTTCTCCGGGCTTGAACAGCAAGATGTAATGGTGTCCACCCATCCTGAATTAGACAAAAAAAAAAAACAAACAAACAAACAAACAAACAAACTCAACAATAGGATCGGAACACATTGAGAAAATGCACATAAGCAACAAGGAGGAATTGTTAAACATACATTGTCCTGATGATTTATATCAACATTATACAGTAGAAGAATTTTAATTGCTTGACTGGAAGCTGTTCGGACCGCATAGTGCATCAAAGTGGCCCCATCCTGTTTTTACCAAACATCAAGAAGAAGAAGAAGAAGAAGATCATGTCAATTCAACATAAAATATGTTGATTGTATATAGGCATGCATATTATTGGAAGAAACATGACCACATCACCAGAGACCAAGATCTCCTTGGGGAAATTCAAATGCTCTATGTTCTGTAAGAGCAATGTGTACTGACACAAGAAAGTACCAAAACCATCTAGAATTTTCAAATAGAGATAAGTCAACACTAATGATAACAATGATAACAGCAGGGATTCCTTTATGTGTTGACAAAAGGCTAATAATTAAAAATATAATTGAATAGTTAAACAAATAAAGTGCCTTATAGGCAAATAAATCTATCAATGATTCAATTTTATTTTATTTTTTCGTTTTGCTCTTTTTAGTAAAGTAGTTAGGGGCGCCTTACGCTTTTAATGAGATTGGTTTATTATTTATAAAAAAAATGATTCAAATATTTTTCCAGAACCAGTATGCACAAATATGCTTCACCGAATTTAAGATGGCACCTGTTCACATGTTTAGATAACATTATCTAAGTACTGAATATGTGACATTGCTAGGAATTTGGGACTGGCATCATTATATAATTGTTAACAAATGTAGCTAAAAAGAAGAACTACTAGATGAATTTCTACTCACTTTCTCGAGCACAAATGGATTAGCTGACTCTCTCAAAAGATAGTTTGTAATGGCCTGCTTTTTTCCAATTATTGCTTTGTGAAGAGCAGTCCAACCATCCTGGAAAGGAAATAAAATTCCAAGGCCCAGATTAAGAGCAGAAAAGCAACAATTAGAACTTCCAAGCACTTTTCTGCCCCATATCACAAGTGATTGTTTTGTATACCGTATCCGAAGCATTGATATCAACATTATGCTTCAATAAAGCATCCACGAGGTAGAACTCTCCTGATGCAGCAAGAGTATGCAAAGGTAACCACTTTTCCTGAGAAGGATTGAACCAAATATTGAGTCACTAATCAGGGAATTAGAGAAGTGTGTGGAGAAAGCCATTCCAGGCGTCAAATTTTTGAAATTTTGTAACCGAGATAACTATTCATTTGGACCCCAAAATCCAGGAAGGCTGTGAGTATCAGAAACTAGTTTCTTAAACCAAAAACCATTCAAGAACGCCAGGAAAGTTAAAAGAAAATCAAAAGAAACACAATTACAATCCAATGGTCATGGTCCACGTGAAACTTACAGAGGTAGCAGCTGCCACATCAGGTTTCTTCCTATTCAGCAGAAGCTTTTCCTCCTTAGTAAACAACTTACGACGGCCTATTCATTCAAGCGTAAAAGATAAGTATGGATGGGAACAATGACTATCAGAATTATCTCTGTGTACTTATCAAAAAAAGAATTATCTCTGTCAAAATCTCAACAGAGCAGTGCATGTGAAATTCTTCCACAGAACCAGATGAAAAGAAAGTTGTGCACCGAAAAAGAAATTACATACCAATGAACTAAGAAATTGAAAGACAAATTAATTTGCACAAATAGCAGGCAACAAGGTACTATTAACTTCAATCTGATACCAAACGGTGCCTTAAGTTCAAAACCCAATAAAATTAGCTACTCCTGCAGTAATCTCCATATCTTATTCTACTAGTTTTGCAAATCTACCTCCAGAGGCTCTTTTTTTTTTTAGAGGCTTTATTTTCACAAAAAGCATAAGAAAAGTTAGTACCTTCAGAGGCTTTATTTTCACCAGGCTCGTAATTCCCACTATTGAAGAACTCCGTCACGTCCTCCAAGCCCCTACCGTACACCGCCCACCTGGGGTTCTTGGGCGCCACTCGCTCACTCGACGCGTTCACTTCACCTCCTTTCTCCTCCTTCACCGGAAACCGCGACGGGTTATCGAGCACGAGCGGCTTCACCTGTGCCAACTTGGCCTGTTTTAACTCCAAATACTCCTTCAAGTTCACGTTCCTAATGGGCTCGTACCCCTTCTTCTTCTTCTCCACTTTGCTGCCGAACTCCAATTGCTGAGCAATCTTGCGCCGCTCTTTCTTGGTGATGTTGATCTCCGCCTGGATTTGGTGCCACTGGTCCGGGATTAAGTTCTCGGGCTCGATTTCCGTGATGGGTTTCTTGTGCTTGTGTTTGTTTGCCTTTGGGTTGGGAGCGGGAGTGGGGCTCTCGAAAACGACGTCTTGTTGGAGGTAGGGGTCCTCGAATGCGCCTTCTTCGAAGACGATGCAGTCGCCGATGACGATGTCCTCGACGTCGTCGTTTTGGAGGGAGGGAAGAGAGAGTGAATGGTAGTGGAGTTTAGTACGGAACTTTATCGTGGATTTGGGGGATGCGAAGGAAAGGCAAGGTCGTAGGTTCGTGGGGAAGAGAGGGAAGAGTTTGGGAGGGGTTGGGGGATTTAGTAGAAGAGACAAGGAGGGTGACATGGTGCGTGGGAATGGAGAGGAATCGACCAAACTTGATTGTTTTCTGGATTTTGTTCGGTTATCGTTGTAGCGCAGAGATTAAGGCCCGGTGAGTGCTCTCGCTTGGACTCTTGTAGACTTTTCCTAAATTTAAGATATTAAACTTTTTCTTTTTTACTGTATAAATAAACTCTACAATAGTATTTATTATCATTTCTTTATATCATTTAAATATTTTTTTAAATTAAATATTAAGGAAAAAATTATTTAAATATTATTTCAAATAAATACTAGAAAAATAAGACAGGAAATAAATTTCTTTTTATATTAAAACAATATTAAAGAAACCACTTTTACTTCCCTATGGTACAACTTTTAATTCCCTTCTTATTTTCTTAGTTTAAGGAATAAGAAAATTTGATTCAAATAATTTTTCAGAATTTTTCCCTACATATAGGGAAGATAATAAATTTAGAGAAACTGCTTCTAATACTCTTACGAGTCTGCCTTCAAAAACTAGGCCCATCAACGATTTGGGCCGATTGTGAAGAATTTTGCAAAGAATACTAAAAGCAGTGAATATAAGAGTTTGTCTAACTCGCCTGAGTGGACAACTTTAGGTTTGGGGCAGTTGCAACCACCCCATGTGTCGCCTAAGATTTGGTAGTACCCCTGCTGGATGGTTGGAAGGGGGGGGGGGGGGGGAGTGATGCCAATCAGGAGGAGAGAAGTACTATTATTGTGTTATTTTATATATATATATATATATAATATATATAAGCAATGGTATTTTAAAAAATTTAGTTGAAATTTAGTTATTCTTATGTTGTCACCAAACGAATTAATAGAATTGGTCATCCCATTCCAGCTTCTTGTATTCATGATAATGTGTATTCCTATTCCTAAATAATCATCATCTTGTGCACCAAACTTGCCCCATGAGTTGGTTTTAGGTATCTTTAGTATATGGAGGCCGAGGTCTAAGCAACACTGCACTCTTACATGATCCAAAATTATTTTAAGAAAAATGCTTAAGGTACTACGAATTTTATTACGATCCTCTTAAAAACTCACATGACAATCTACATTTTATAAAAACAATTGTCACATGACGGTCTACGTTTGAGTGGTTGATCTTGTGAGTGCCACATAAAATGTCATATCAATTTGCAAACATGATAATTATCATGTGAACTACCACATGACATCCCATATTTTAATGGTTGACATGATAAGTACCATATAAACTGTCACATCAAGTTATAAGAAACTATAATAAAAGCTGCAATGCCCTGATAACAACCATTGAATCTGTAGGACACATTTTGAAAATTAACTATTGAATCTATAGGACATACACAAACCCATATATGAGTCATCCTCGTTCAATAATTAATTTTCAAAATGGGAGAATATGAGAATACAAGAAAAATCATTTCACAAGAATATGAGAATACAAGAAAAATCATTTCTCCTTGTGAAATGAACGCCTTTCTTTTGAAAATATTGCCTCTCCATATCAGCTTGTACACTTACGTTTGTCCAAGTGTTTGTAAATCTAGCATTTCTCATGCAGCAATATAAATATAAGCAATCTCTATCTTGCGGCCAAGTAACTTTTACCAATCTCTCCCCCAGTTAGGTTCTTCATAAACTTGTGGATTGTTCTTAAGGCAGTCAGTAGTCACTAAACATGTTTTGCACACTTCCCCACCATTTCCATCCCTTCTTGAAACGAGTATACATGGTCCACAGAACGGATCCGGATTGTTGTTTGCTGCCCGGATTGCCCACCGGCCCAAACAAGCAGGTGAACAACCCAAAATTTGGGTGGGCAAGTAATCCATATATTAACTCTCTCTCTCATACATTTACTGCCCAAATCACAAGCAATTATTTGGGCAACAAAATTGCTGGGAATATTCATACAAATAAAAAATAAAAAAAAATTGCCAAAAATCTTTATCCCCACATCACATGCTGCTGCAATGACGACATAATTGGAAGAGTAAAAATGAAATGAAGTGTGGTGAGGTGAGACATGCTTTGCCTACAATTTGGGAACACAAGCTAAAAGGACACTTGAGGCTGAATCTACTGTTAACACCCAAAAAAGTCCATTGATCTTAATACCCAAAAAGGTTTAGGTTAATACATACCAAGTCATCAATCAAAAACAACAAACCTACCATTTGAGAGGCAGTGACTACAAAACAAGGAAAACACCACATTGCCTTCCAACCAAACATGAGCATCTGCCTACGTTCAGTGCAAACCAAAGATCATTACAATACCATAACTGTTTCACAAAATTCAAAGTCTCCCCTCCACAGAGGATGCCAAAACCTAAAAGCATCACCTAGAACCACGAGCATATTTCCTTTCCGGGCTAGGAGAATAAGGAACCGACCTGGACCTGTCCCTTCTTGTTCTTCCACCATGGGGTGGTGAGTGTCTGGGAGAATAATCACGACCCCCTCGATATGGTGAGCGCCTAGGAGATCTACGATACCCATAGTCCTCACGTCCACGATACCTACCACGGTCACCACCACGGTCACCGCCACGGTCACCGCCACGAGGGCCTTTCACCAATGCAACAATCAAATTGTAGTGAATATTTGTTAAGATGCCTCTAAAACCACTAAATAAGTACATTCAGCTTTATGAGAATAAATCCATGTTTACAATAGATACTTATTAAACTTACCATAGTCTCTGGTATTTTTCAGCCCAAGATAGTGCCCTGGTGTAGGAGTTCTCGCTCGTTTCCTCCGTGACTGAAAGATAAATAGATCACCTCAATTCTTTGAAGTTCCATGATGCAAAACAAATTAAACTTCAACAAATCACGCATCACATAAAATAGGACTTAAAACCATGAGACATCATTTTTACATATTGTAGCCTTTAAAAATAGTTTCTTTTTTCATTTTAAAAATAAAAACCTTCATTCAGAGAACTGGCTACCAAAGAAAGCACAGGACATCCAGGTATACATCACTAGTCTCCATGAAATGAATGTCAGGTATGAGATACCATAAAAGCCTGATTAGAAAGTGGTTGATAATGTCCGTTGATTAGTTGAGAGTTGAAAGTGAATGCTGAGGTTGTATAGTTGTTGGACAATATAGTAGCTATGTTAAGTTGATCAGACGCATTTGATAAGCTGTTTCACTAAAGTTGATATGGATGAACTCATCATCTTTGAATGATTGATTGCTGCCAACATAGCTGACGCAAGGTGTTCTGAATATAACCAGAAAACCTCCAAGTCAAGAAGAAAGAAAACTAATCAAATTTGCCAGTTTTTTTACCACTTAAGGAACAATCACATTACCTTTTCTACAGTTATATAACGACCTTCGAGAACTGATTGGTTGAGATATTTAACACAACGGTTGGCATCCTCAGAATTTTCCATCGTAACAAAAGCAAAACCACGTGAGATACGCGTACGAGGCTCCACCACAAGGAAACAGGAAGCTACCTGAAAGTTGGGGAGGAAAAAGTAAGCATAGACTAGATGAAAAATTACATTATGTTCAAGTTTTGTACTATAACAAGCAGATGCAGAAAATAGAATTAGAGAACTTCCATCAATTAACCAGGAATATTTACAGTAGAAGATAAAAATTAAGGGGTAACTGCCATCAACTTTTGACTACAAATAAGAAACCAACCTTTCCCTCCTTAGAGAAGTGCTCTTCAAGGTCCCTCTCTGTGACCCTTTGGGAGAGACCAGTTACATAAAGGGTATCCCCAGGGTTTACAACCTCAGACCTGCCACGTTTTCAAAAGATTAGACCAGCATCTTAAAAACATTAGCATTCCATATAAAGAAAGCAAGCATAAGTATCAGGATTTGACATGGAAGAAAGACTCAAAATAAGAGTCATATTAGACCAGAAATACTAATAAAATAAAAAATAAAATATATAAACAAATATTAGAACCTACCTGCCATGACTTCTGGATCTTGACCTAAACCAGAAACACCAGCCAACCATGAACAACGGACACAGACACAAGTATCAAAGTCAGACATGAGAGAGGCTACATAAAAATGTTATTTTTACAAGCCCGACATAATAATGAGAGCATAGCTGGAGTGAAAACAAACCTGCCACGACCTCTGGACTGGGATCTGGGCCTTGGCCTGGACCAGGATCTAGATCTGGACCTAGACCTAGGTCTAGACCAAGACCTGGATCTGGATCTAGGTCTAGATCTAGATCGGGACCTGGACTGAGCTCTAATAGGGGAAGGGGACCGTGAATACCTGGTGTATTAGTCCATATAAAATCAAAATCATGAAAATAATTTATAACTTAATAATGCATTTGAAGTTAAAAAAGATAAGCTTGTTTTTTTTTTTTGAAAGGAAAAAATAAGCTAGTTGGAAAAGAGAGATGTACTTATATCCATGATGCCAATCTTCATAAGATCATGCATCCTATATGCCCTACAAACCTCTCGTGTTATCTATATTTAGTTATTCCCATGTTTAATTTCCAAAAAGCTTGGACAAAGCCTCCTCCATATCATAACGCTTCAACTCCACATTGTGCATTTTCCCATATCTTTTACCCAAGCTTGTAGAAAAGAGTAATAAAAGACTAAATATTATAAGTGGTCTCTGAATTATATCACCTTCCAACATCAAATCTACATTTAAAAATTACACTAAGAAATGAAAGATTGAAAATACAACTTAGAAGTGCAAATATTAGAGAGTTCATTGAAAATTTCAAAACATCTGTGTCATAAAGCTCAAGATTACTAGACGGTTCCTTCCACAGGTCGCAAAGTAGTGCAAACTTATATACTCAACTCAAATCAACTAAACCCTAATTCCCAAGTCATAGGGGATGGCTCCACGAATCATTTCTCAACTAATTGGTGGTCCGGCACAACATATCTTTGTTATTAGAGTTACATCTCTTAAATGCCGATAGATATTATATGTCATATGCACACAAAACCAGATTACGTTGCCAGTACACCATGACCACAAACATTTTCCATTCCTGAAAACTAAACCACCAAAACTTGGATGGTGGTGCGGAACTAGCAACCCTGTGTACAAAACTAAAATTTCACAATTGGATTGTTTCCTTGCTAAGCATCTAGGACTATTTTCAGAAAAATGGCATAAAGGTTTGGATTTAATGCAAGTTAACCGAGCAACAGTTTATCAGAGCTCCGAAATTCCAAACACAGCATAAGTGTTCCCAAAATCTCCCATAAGCTAATCCCTATGAGACTAGACACACATGTATCTAGGGTTTCCCCGTGAGTAATTCAAGTTCTTAAATTCATAACAAGGAACAAGAAAACCCAATATGACGAATCCGAAAATCCCTAGTGTACCGTTTATGATAACGCAAAATCGGGTAAGATTTTAGGGTTTACCTTTTGCGAGGAGAATCGGCCTGTAACAACAATCAAAACCGCATATGATATCACAAATGGTTGTCAATCAAATAACAATGAAATAGAACACAGAGAGAGAGGAGCTTGCCATTTTCGCCAAGATAGACGAACCCTAGAGAGAAGAAGATCGGAGATATAGGGTTTTGGCCCTTTTAGGAGAGACAGCTTTCACGCGAGTCGCAAAAGTCGCGGTCTGCTTTGTTTCTTTTGGACTTGGTAAGAAACGAAAATATATATATATTGGAGGACGGATACGATACGGTTGATTCTAGTGGAAGCAGAAGTAAGTTATTTTATTTTATTTTTTTAGAAATAATACTCATTTCATTCAAAGAACTCCAAACAATCAAAAGACTATGATAAAACATTAAATCTAATACACTCTTTGTATACACCCCATCCATATGTAATCATTAGTCTGGTTAACTCCTTTTTTTGCCAAAAAAAAAATGTGCTGCATAATTTGCTATAGGTGAAAGTATAGCTCACTGTTGATTTTTAAAAATCCTGAAGAAGACCGGGACCCTGAATTTCGATGATCAGATTCCCATAAAAACTTCAATTAAATCCGGATCTTTTTATAGCATTCACCGCGATCAAGGAATCGCCTTCCAATATCTAATTACAAAGCTTTTATTGATACGACTTTTTTCTCTAGTATCCTTTTTTTTTTTTCTTTATAAAAAAATAAAATCTATATCTCAAATTCAACTGTAAGTGAAATTGCAAAAATAATTGCTATAGGTTTTGTTCTCATTTCTCTCAAGAAAAAACTTCATTTTAGAGAATGAATCTCATCCGTTCACAGAACATAACTTTTTTTTTTTTTTTTTTTGGAAGTAATAATTTTTTTCACCCCCCTGAGCGATACAAGACAAGAAGACCCACACGGATAATAACCAAAAGAACTGTGAGCTACAACCCACTTTGCAGCATTGTGAACTCTTTGGGTGGCTTATCTTTGAATTTTGACTGCTACCCAAGGTAAGTAATAAAAATTCAAATGGCTCTGTAAAATAAGACATGTTTGCAAGCACATCTTAAGAAAAATTACGTTTACCCTACCTTTTTGGCAAAGTAGCTCTAATATTTTAATGGAAAAAGTACGCATATTACCCTCAAATTACTATTTTATTGTCAATGTGCCCGCAAACTACCAATTGTGTCAATGTTTCCTCCCTAAACTACAAAAAAATGTCAATGTCCTCCCCTAAAGCCAACAAAAAGACAAAAATAACCATAAAAAGTATCAATAAGACAAATATATCCTTATAAATTCGAAAAAAAAAAAAAATTAATTAATTAATTAAAAAAAAAAATTTGAAAGACTGAAAAAAAAAAACTAAAAAAAATGAAAATTCAAGGGGTTGCCCAACCTGAAATTATATAAAGCAACATCTAAAAAATAATTTTTCCCTTTATATATATATATATTTGTTTTTTTTTAAGAATTTTTATAATTTTATTAAGGGTATTTTTGTTATTATGGGACACATTGACATTGTTTTATAATTTAAGAAATATATTGACACAATTGATAGTTTGAGGAACACATTGATAATTGGATGGTAGTTTAAGGAGGATATATGTAATTTTTTCTATTTTAATTTTTGCAATGTCCCCTCCAGTCTCTTTCTATTATTAGAGTTACAATGTCTCTTTCTGCGACATAAAGCGACAAAAATGCATTCTATAAAAAAATAAAAAATAAAATAAAATAAAAAAATTATCTTATGGATGGTATTTTTGCATTTTGGATAGGAGAAAGGTACATTGCAACCCCAAATGGTAGATTGGGGAGAGGGGGGGACATTAAGAAAAGGAAGGTAGTTAGAATAGAATAAATGTACTTGACCCCAGATCTTATATTTTTAAGACAAGGGAACCAAAATAGGTGGCTTTTCTTTTCTCAATTTGAGCTGAGACCATAAGAAGTAAAGAGCTCTAAAGTCTTGTTTGTCATTCATATATAATTTGAAAACTATGCCAATACACAAGTACAGAGCAAATGGGATAACAAGTTTTTGGAAAGAATAAAAGAAAAGCCGCCATTATCATAACAGCAAGAGAACCTATCCAAGCGAGAACACAGAAATCATACATTTGTACATGAATACATATTGACAACAATTCAACATTCTCACAATGTTCATGCATTTGTATAACATTACAAACATACAGTGAAAGGGGCAGAGAGAGGGGTGAGAACGTTGAACAACCTAAAAGGCCTGGGAACATGTCACTGCCATTCTTCCTTACCAAGCATGTATGAACACAACAATGGGAGAAGATTATGTAGTTAGAGTATCAGGAAGGGCGGTGGAATGAGATCCAAGTACTTTTCCACCTACATCTGGGAAATTCTCATGTCCGGGCAGGGGGCCGACCTTCCCATCAGCTTCTACCTGAATAGGATACTTGAGAAGGTGGCCCTGCAATAGTGTGAAATTCTCAGCTGTATATCTCTTCCAGTTATCTACGGCAATCTCATTCACTTTCTTTACACATTCCAAACTCTGTGGCTCAGTGGAAAGTGTATCCACCTTCCCAAGATGCTCAGCCCACAGTGACATTCTGTATCCGTAGACCTGCACGTTGCCGACCACATCATCCAAAGGGATTTAAGCGAGAATTATTTTATGTTTTCATTCACAAGGGGCACATGCAACTTTTCTCTAGAGTGTTTTACAATGAAAGTCAATTCTTGTTGAACGTGTTATTTACAAAGCAACAAGTATAATGTTTACTGCATTAGATCCGATCACCAAAGACAAGGCAAGTGCTAATGAAGTGGGAGGTCATACCCTTGACACGGATCTAATCTTTGAGATGCTCAAAACACCATGTTCTCTCTCTCCACCTCCACTACCCAACCAAAGAAAAGAACAAAGAGAAGAAAAAGCGAGTATCTCTATTTTTTTTTGGTTGGGGTCTGATGGGCATCTAATGCAAACTACATGATTTCACGGTGTCGTTGTTTTTGGTATTTTTGTCACATCACCAGCCTAAATGATTTAGCTGCTGAACACCCAAAGAAAGAAAGAAAAATAAAAAATAGAGAATCTTTTCTTTTTCTTTTTCTTTTTGGGAGGGGGGGTAAGCATCTAATGTGAAGTTTGGAAAAACAAGAAAGACCATACACACCTGACCGCGTGGTTGTTTCTTCCTTGCAGCCCAAGTGTGATGTGGCTGATAGGCACCCATAGCTATCTCCGTGTCCTTTGTACCAGCCATGGATCTCTGGTTAATATTGGCAGATCCCACAATTACATACTCATCATCTACTATCATTCCCTTGGCATGTACATAGATCATAAACCGCTTAAACTTTTGCGCACTCGAGACCTGAAAGAAAATTTTGATTATGACCAACTCCGAAAGAATTAATTTCTTGAAATATATAAAATGCCACATATACAGCATGGTTTTTTGATGTTGGATTAATATCTCATAGCTGAAAGTACTAAAATTTATCTTACATGGGTGTTGATTGATAAAGATGGAAAGCCTTGAAAAAACGTTACGTACACCACATTTAAGAAGCAAAAATACTGAATTTCTTGGCAGCAGAGGTTAAGGACCAACTATTTAAAAGAATTTCTTGGCAGTAGAGGTTAAGGACCAACTATTTACTCTATGTCATGATAGTTTAGAACAGCACAAAAGAGATTTTCATTAGAACAATTACCTTATCAGCATTATCACTCAAGCTTTCCTCAGGAAAATCTTCCCGGTTACCAAGACAATAGAAATTGAGGTAATCTTGAGGATGGAAGTCCACAAGCTGCATCGCTTTCAGTTCCTTTGCAACTACATCATACATCATTTGCATCGTTTGGCTCTGTGAAGAGGAAATGTGCAGAAGCTAGGTATAAATAATATGTTGTTGCTGTTGTTATTATCCACATTATACACTTTTTGGACTTAGGTTCCAGAACATCCTAATATCACAACCTAAAGCCAAGAACTCACTCTAATGAATAAAATGCACTCCATCCAAGTGAATATGATAACTTCTGGATTTGTTATCCGTGAATCCAAACCAATAATTGCCAAGAACAACCTTTTGGTTGCCAAAAGAAAAATACAACTTCATTGTTTCTTCTCGATTTTCATTGTAAGAAAGTAACAGCCATCTTTAGCTATCTTGTCAGTACCAAAACATGAAGCAACATCAGCTTACATAGTTTAGACATTAGATAACCATATTACCTGCCAAAAGAGAATTTCTTGCATAGCTGCAGAATTTGGATCACCCTCAGGCCACATTGGCATGACAATATACACTGCAAATCTCTCCTTTGCTCTAATTTTACTAGCAATCTTTAACGCCAACTCCATTGGGATTAGATTATCAGCTCCTGCTCATACCATGCAATCCAATAACTTGAGAAAATTTTCGAGTCAACAAACAAGGATTGTATTTGGTATTTAGCACATGCTTCTTACCCTAAGACATGAAGAAATTACAATTCATAGAATGTAAAAGTCAGAAAGTAATACTAAGGGAGAATGAAGATAGAACTATCAAGACTGTCCTCATGGTGGCTAAATTGAGTAGAAATGTAGCAGCGATTAATAAGTTTCAAATGTAGACAATATTTGCAGCAATTTCGTGTGGATGAACTAGTAGATGAAATTATTTAAGATCGATAAATTATATGTGTAATCTGATCCACCAAGAAAACAGATTGAACACAAAAACGTAGAGGCTACTTCTCACATATGAACTGCTCAGACTTAGAGATCTTAAGAATAATGCTTCACATAAAAACTCCATAGCACAGGTTCTTCAGTAAAAAGAGAATTTCGGTCCAAGGAATGGAAACAATGTTGTAGAGACCAACAAATAAAACACTGCAGGGAAGATCATGATCTTGACCTGCATCTTTATATGATGGCCACGCATACGATGATCCAAGAAAATACTGATTTTCAATATATATGAAATGTTGAGCAGATCTGATCGCCTGGATGTATGCCATTTGAATGCTTTTATCTATTACCAGATTTTTCGCACAAATAAGGTTCTGCAGTAGAACAACGTCAATTTGAAATTAGGTAATTATTATATGATGTACAACAGATATATAGAAGTCAGATCTTGGTCACAACAAAGAGACAATGATAAAGAGAACAAGGTAGAAATATATGTATGTGTGTGTGTGTGTGAAGAAAGAAAAAAGTAGATCATATATAAACCATGGCGGTAGCAGCTTGAACAGTTTTGGGAAATCCTTTCAGTGACCCTGAGTCAATGGACCTCAAAATCTGCAAAAGCAGAATAAACACACAGATTGAATAGAAGAATTAAACGGAACGAGGAAATTTTCATTCCCCCCACACAAAAAGAAAAAAAGAAAAGCCAAAAAAAAGGGGAGCTTTTACTCAAGAAGAGAGTTGCAAAATCAAACCTGAACATGCCAAAGTTCAGGATCACTTTCACTGGAAATCCATAAGTTGGGATCATCTTCCGGAACAGATGTGATACCATCCTTTGACCTAGATAGGGAAGGACTTCGTATCCAAGAGATACGTTCTATTTTTATTAAGGCATCATCGTGCCAACGGGAAACCTTTTTGATAAATAGTCCAAATTCTTTCCATTTTGTTGCTTTCCTCCAGCGCTGCTCAAAGTTTATAAGAACATCATATGCAGCAGGCCCATCAACTCTGCAGTGCAAGTCATGCCATGGTTGCCTTGGAGCTTTAGTTCCAGCCTAATTCATACATAAAAACATGGGGAGAAAACAGGGACAGTCAAAAAGAAACAACTGCTACAGCATTATCAACAGTTGAGCAAAAAATATAGAACAGAAAATTAAGCAGGAATGCAGCCGACGAAATCAATGTAATCAAGGAAGATTTGATTTCACACTTGATAAAGTGCATAGCTTATTACGCCAGACTTATGTTAAAACTATGATAAGAAACAAAATTCGCAGTGACATACTAGCATGTAAATATGTGACTTAGCCCAAGAGGTGCAAACAAAGTTGACAATTGATTCTAGAGAAAGACCAGCAAGAGGTCTATAACAGGGCCTGAATGAATCTGCATAAAATGTATTCAACTGAAAATAGTATCTCCAGAATGAGGCCTACAACATATATTGTTGACAAGTCACATGAATACAACTCAAACTTAATGGCACTTAAGAATCAAGTACTAGAGAAAATTGGTAGATGCTGCTAATCAATATTTTCTTTATGCATAAGAGAAAATCTCATGAATAGCAACTTTGCTTTTGTAGCATCCCTGTAGAAATGAGAATGGGAGAACAAAAGAACAGTGACACCTTCATAATCGCACAGAAAACCACCTAGCCAGATTCCCCACATTCTAAAGAAAATGCTAAAGTTGCATCATATTACATGCCAGGGGTTTCAAAGGCCTTATGGTCGTAGGACCACATGGAGAACCTTTAGCAACATCATTCCTACCTAGAATTAGTACAAGGCAAAGCATTATGGTAGAGAGAGAGAGGAAGGGGAAACTGGAAAGGGAGGGGGATGGGGGGTGGGGTGGGTTTTGAACGCTGTATTCAAGAATTCTTACTATGAAATATAGATGTCATATTTTGCTCTAAAGCCATTGTTAAGAGTCATACATTTTCAAGGTATGCTTGGGTTGTGGGTTTTATAAGCCTTGAGCAAACCTTTTCCCTTAAGGTGCTTTTTGTGAAAGAGTAATGCTCAATGGACTTTATCATGGTATCAGAGCTTTAGGGCCTTGGACAATGTTGGGTCTTCCCTCCTGTTGTACACTTGTTTGGACAATAGTGCCACACGTGAGGAGGCGTATTAAGAATCTCACATTGTCAAGGTATGCTTGAGTTGTGGGCTTTATAAGCCTTGAGCAAACATCTTCCCTTAAGGTGTCTTTTGTGGAAGAGTAAGGATCAATGAACTATATCAGCCATTACAATTAGAGAAAACTTCACTTATAACCCCTGATCTTTCATTATTTTTGCAATTAAGTATTCAAACTTTAAAAAGTGTCAATTTAGAGTATCCAACTTTCAATTTTTTTTTTTAATTTGAACCTTCCGTTAGATTTATTTTCGTTAAATCCTATCAAAATTCTCAAAATACCCATGTTTTTTTTCTAAAAAAAATATATAAAAATTTTCATAGATTCAGGCATAAATATTTTTGCAAATTCCATTAAATTTTGACCAACACTTACATGCTTGCAAAAAAAAAATTCTTTTTTTATTCCTAAAAAAAGAAGGATATTTTGGAAATTTTGACATGATTTAACGGAAAATTCTAAGAGATGGTTGAAATTAAAAAATAAAAAATAAAAAAATTGAAAAATGGATACCCTAAATTAACATTTTTTAAAGTTTGAATACTTAATTACAAAAGTGATGAAAGATCAGGGGTTATAAGTGAAATTTTCTCTTACAATTATTAAAAGGTACACAAGCCCATGTAACTTAATAACTAAGGTAATAGATACTAGAAAACCTTGAAAACATTTGAATGATGTCAAGATGGAAATATAGTAATGGCTACAATATGCTCATGCGAAACCATTTAGCTAACAACTTACAGGAAATGTGGGATTGTGATAATCATCACAAAATACAGTGCCAAGATCACGAAATAGTCGATGCTCAGGTGTATCATAGCGACCATCACAAAGATCAAGCCCTCCTAAAAATGCAGTTATCTTTCTATCATTACCACCTGCTTGAGTGTCCACAAGGACACACTTTTGATGGTGTGTAAAAAGGCCTCCAACAACCTGTATAGAACCATTACATAAGCAACTCCAACAAATTGTCCAGCTCAAAAGAAAGCAAATGGTATTATTAAAATCAAATAAACAATAAAACTAATCCTAAAACTAAACTTTTTTTCTTTTTCAGAAAAAAAAAATAAATAAATAAATAATAACTTTTTTAGAAAAGAGGAAATGCCTTGGGTACATGGGATGTATACAAAAGGTTCATGAAAAGATACTTTTAATATATTCCACGCTATTAGATAAAACTAGGATTTCAAACCCAATAAAAGTAAATATATGATTAAACCAGTAGAAGTAAAATTAATTGAATATGTTTAAAGAGTAATGCTATTTAGTAGACTCTTATACAACTGTCATACAACTTAATAATGTAGTAGTGAAAATCAACACTTTCAAAAAAAAAAACAATAGCTAATTTTCACTGCCACGTCATCTTAGTTGTATAGCATTACTCATGTTCAAAATGGAGGAACATCATTGTAAAACAATTAAAGAAAAGAAAAAGGGAAAAGTCATATTTAGCCCCTAGGTTTTTATTTGATTTGAATTTAGTCATTGAGTTTTTAATTTCAAGAGTATAGTCATTAGGTTTTATCCAGATTTTAAATAGGCCATTCTATCACTTTTACGCCAAAATCAATGGTTTTTTATATGTCATGTGTGTCTCAATTGACACGCTAGCATTCATATCAACACCTAATATCAATGTCATATCTTTAAGCGCCAAAATTATCTATAAAAAAAAACAACAAAATCAAAACAAAAGACCCCAACACCAAGTCCAAAAACAAAAACCATATTCTTTGTCAACTTAATCTTCTAGATTTGTAGCGTTAGAAGAAAAACTATTAACTTTAACTCTGAGATAAACCCTGGCATGTCAAATGAGATACACGTGACAAATTAAAAATCGTTAATTTTGACAACAAAGTGATAGAGGGACCAATTTAAAACTTGAGTAAAACTTAAGGACCTTATTTTTAAAATTGAAAACTCAAGCACTAAATTCAAAATTGATGAAAATTCCCCCCCGCCCCCCCCCCCAAAAAAAAAAAAAGAAAAAAAAAGGACAATTGCCCGACCTATAGCAGGAAAACTTTACCAGACAATGAAATAAAGTTCACCTGCTGCTTGAAATAGCCCATCTTACTGCTTCCGTAGCGAGGTGCCAGAACACAAGTGACAGATGAATGCTTGAAAAACTCCTTGGTCTCTTCATCATGCGTCTGCATCATTCCCTTCTGCAACCAATGCCACTTCCAGATTACAACTGAAAATTACACATACCCGGCTAATAGTTTCCACAAAACAAATGCCTGGATTACCCAATGCAAAACATTCATGGCAACATTCTCCCCAACCCCACCTTCCCCAGCACCAATATAATTTGTGCTGCATCTTGTAATACAGAAAAACCATTATCTTGAATTGGACAATTCATAAATTCCTTTTGATAGCAAACAACTCGCAGATACAATGAATTAAGGAAAAATGAAGAGTAACTCACAAATGATAAATGTTAAAAATGACAAAGTCTGAACCATTTTAACATACGATTCCTAATTGGGTGTCTCTCTTATATATTCCAGGTGTATTTGGATTGCACCCCCATTGTGCTTGTACTTTAAAATCGTAATACATAGTAAAATTCTTAAAAATTGTAGGCTGAGACTACAAAATCTATGTTTTTAACTACAAAACTGCTTAGTATTCTATGAAGACAAATTCAAATTCAGTTTGAGAAATTTCCTTCAATTTAGTCTAATTTAGTCTATTAAACTGACATGCGTACAAAATGTATATAATTCACATGCATTTCTTTTTTAAATGTTTCTGACATGTTCAATTAAAAATGTACGTTTTTGTTTTACTTAAAATTTGAACAATTATAGGGCTCGTTTGGGTGTTGGATTTTTTTGAATTATATTATACTATATTTAAAATTGTGAATACCGATTAAATTATCTTGTCTTCAATAATTCAATCACTGAATGCTTAAAATATTAACAATTATTTTTAACAAATTCAAACTACGCAATGCAGATCATAAGACTCACCGATTTGAGCAAGAACTTGTCGTGGGAGGTCTTATCGTCCCAAATAAGCAACAAAACCCGCACGCCCTCTTCGGACTTGTACTTGAGCAACTCACCGAGTGTCAAATCCCCACCACGGGGCAACCGGCGCGTGTGCTCCCGAACCAGCCTCACCTTGTGGTAAATCGACCAGCCCACAATGTACACCAAATGGTGAGCCTCAACGATCGCATGGCAAATGTCCTCCCAGCACTTCTCCTGCCGGTAAACATTCCCTCCGTCCAGTTCGATCTTAGGCAGCATCCCGTCCAGCACGTGCGCGTCCTGGTACGGTATCACCGAGCAACCTCTCCTCAACGGGAAGTACGTGTGCCTCACGCCCCGATGCTCTGGATCGCCCGCTATGCCGTGCCGGTAAACTGGGTTTTTCTCGAACGGCGTGAACTGCATCTTGAGCCGTAGCGCCGCGCCCAGCTTCGGCGGCTTTCCGGTGGATCCGATGATATCAAACCAACCGGCGATGAGCTTGCCGGAGGCGATCTCCTCCGCCTGGAATTTGACGGTGCCGATGGACTCTGCGCCGAAAATGTCATCATCTTTGACCTCGAATTCCAAAAAAATTACGGGATGTGCTAGTGGAATATAGAACTGCTCGTTCCACTTAGGGATCTGAGAGTTCTTGATCACACGTGTGCGCGCCAGCGTGGCCTGGGGGACCGAAACTTTGACGTACGGATCGCTGGTGACGATTTTGCGGTGTTGGTGGACCTCGCCGTCTTTGCTTCTGTCGTCGTCGCGACCACCACCGTCGGATTCGTATTTGGAGTTTGGGATTTTGATAGTGCCACAGGCAGTGAAGCAGTGGCGGAGGTGCTGTGCCACGACGTCCATGTTGGGCAAGTGGCGGGCCTCGATAATCTTCAGGTCCAGGTCACCGTGGAGATACGTGACCTGCGGGTTCGACCCGGACTCGGCCATTTTTGAAGCTGAAGTGGGAACGACGGCGGTTCACTGTACCAACTGCAACTTATAGAACAGGAGAGAATCGGAGAGAAGGGAAAGGATGGAATACGTGAATGGTGACAAAGGGTTTCGGTGCTTCTTTGCTTGTTGCAGAGATTTTGGGCCTCGTGGCGCGTTGGGGATTTGGGGTCTTATTTTATTGTTGTTTGAAAGAATCATTTCTTTTCAAAGGCTTCGAAGATGAAGATGATAATCATATGATATAGAACAAAGTTTGAGCCAGTAAGTGGAATCGGATTAGGAAGGAAATGATGGGCTAAAGACAGCGTTAGAGCAACAGAGAGTTGTTCGGTTTTTTTGGGGGGGGGCAATTAAGACAACGAAAAAAAAACGAAAGGTAAAATGAACTTGTACCAGTTACAGTAACAAGGTTGGTGAGCTTAAAGATAAACGGTTCCAACAGCAGTTTCCGCGGCAGATCCTAGTTAGGAAGAGTTTGTCTGAGTTTGCAAATTAAAAACGTGTTTTTAAATAAAATTATTGAAAGTACTGTGTTTAAGTGTGTGTTTTAAACCTTTCAAAAAAAAAAAAAATTTAAAATAATGATCTGAAAATATATATAAAAAAAAAATTACGTTTTTAAATAAAAAATTTTAAAAAAAAACATTCCTTTTTAAATAAAGCCGAAGACAGATGCAACAATTTACAAATTAAATCACTAGCAGAAGTTTTTTAAATTTTATTTTCTTAATAGATGTAGAAAAAATTTCTAAAAAATCATTTGAATCAAAATTTATTATTGTTCTCTAAACTATAAGGAAATAACAATGGAATCAAAAGTTATACACTAAATCTATAAAAGCAAAAATAATTCTCTTAACCTTATTTTAATATAATTCTTACAAAATTTAAATAATTTTTTTTCCTCTCTTTCTTGTGGCATTTAATTTTTTTTTTTTTGACACGTTCATACAAGAGGGGGAGGAAAAATTATTTAAATAGTATAAAGAAAAGATAAGGAAAGTTATTGTGTAATGCATTTAAAAATTCTTTTATGTTTGCAATTTAAAAAAGTTCGATTTTAAAATGTATAATTTAGAAAAATGGTTTTTAAAAATGCAATTAAGTATTTGATAAAATCGCAGGCTAACCTTTAAAAATCTACGTTTTCAAAAAAACTCTCGTTTACTTGCGAATCCCAAAATTTTAAAAATGTAATTTCAAAATAATTTATTTTTTATAATTTAGTTTACAATCGTACTTTTCGTTTACAAGTCAAATTCACTTTTAAGATAATAGTAAAAAGTAATTTAATTTCTTTTTTTTTAAAAAAAAAAAAAAAAACTGTGATCATAATTATTATCACCTGTCCGTTGCAACTTGCAAACAGCGTGGGAATCACGATAGCCCGAACGTCTGACTGGCGACCGGGACCACCACGTTTTGGATTCGGTAAAGTGCGATTGGGCACTGTCGGCAAGAACAGGCGATCGCATGGATGGTGTAAATCTCAACCCGCAAAGGCAAATGGGCTAACTTTTAGCCTAAAACTGTCATGTGTAACGGATCAGCGGGCCTAACGGGGTTACTTTTTCTTCTTCTTTTTTTGTTGCTTTCCTTTTTGTGCGATTTACAACCAAAAAAAAAAAAGAAAAAGAGAATGAAAAGGGACGGATTGGACAATACAATGCCCGACGTGTTTTGATGATAGTTTTTAAAAGTGGTTTTTTCTCTTGAAACTCTTTTTTTTTTTTTTTTTTTTTTTGGTTGAGGTTGACATTTATAAAATTTGGTATATATGTGTTTGATAAGGCTTTTACAGCAAGTAAAAAATATAAATTTGTAAAAAATGTTTTATGATTTGAAAGATATTCCATGTTTTGACTCGTGGGAGGTGCCATCAAATAACACTTTGATGCTTAAATTAATAAATAATTATTAGATAAATAAATAATTAGAAAAATAGTAAAGGCTTAAGTTTTTACTTGCTACAATAGACTCTTATTTATAGGGAAGAAATGCGAAAATCTAGTCTCGTGACACCATTTGATTGGTTTAATAACTCAAGCCACGTGGTACCATTCGATTAGGGGAGCATATTGTTAATACAGACCGCTTATTCCTAGGTATCTAACACCCTGTCAATACCAATTGCCCCACATGGGTTTTCGATATTTTCAGTATGAACTGCTTACCCTTGGGCACTCAACATTGTGCTAATATGGACTGCCATGCCGAATGTGACAGACAAGGTCATCGTGACATGGGTAGTAGTCAACAAGTGCTCCCCTAGTACTGTCATTATAACGACCTAGGTCGTTATTGTTTGTTATTATGGCCAGTTTATCGATGGTCCCATTACAATGTGTCCATCGGGCTAAGGACCATTCAAATGTGATTCCCCTAAGAGGGGGCTAACCCATCAATTGATAGGCACAGCTTAGCCTACAGGTAAATAGGCTTTGCTAGGTCGGAGCGGCCTTTAGTAAATGGTATCACCATTTGTTAATGTATTTGTTTTGAGAATATAAAACAAAAATAATGGCAAATATTTTCTTAACATTCTCCGATAATCATATTAATTAATTGCATATTATTGCAATCTCTATATTTTTAGAAAGAGTTGTGTTTTGTGTTATTCTCTTACACATCTTTTTTGCAAATAATATTATTGAATCTGTAAGACCCATGTGATGAATTTACACATTTTTTATATGGAAATGAACAAAAAAATATCCAAGAGAAAAAAAAAAAAAAATCAAATATTTATCTTTTAAGAATTATTATGTAATAACAATAAGCTAATCATCAAAGAATGTATATGCCGTATAGCTAATCATCAAAGAAAACATCCATTACTTTTTTCAGTTTTTGAAACATTTAAAGGTTGATCTCACAAAACGGCCCATTTATCCTTTTATTTTTCTTATTATTTTCTGTATTTTAACCAACGGAACATGATTGGCTCACAACTCCTTTACATAACTCCCTCACAACCCCACTCACAATGGTGTGGAGCCCACACACATGGGCTCCACACTATTGTAAGTGGGGGTTGTGAAGGAGTTGTGATGGGGTTGTGGTTTTATCATTTTCCTTAAGAAAATGTTAAATTTATAACACCAACACAATAACCCCTCACATGAGGGTGGACCCTACACACTGGGGCCCACCCTCATGTGAGGGGTTGTTGTATTGTTGTTATGATGGTGTTGTGTATGAATCAAATCCCTTTTTCTTAACCAATAAATCTCTCAGTTTTCTGCCACATACCCAGTGGCTATATATATTTGTTTTATGTTGCCATTTCATCCTTTTTCCTTATTTTTTTTCAACTAATATTTAAAAATTAAAAATTAAAAAATTAAAATGTTGTAAGATTTTCTGATCGTTAATGTGAACAATGCACCCGAAGCCTATATAACGTCCAGTTGCAGGAGCAAATGCTGTGAAAGAGTATCATTTGCTATATATCCTTGGACCAATCATTCTTTTAGATCCTACATACCAAATTTGTGGAGAACACGTTACTCGTATTTTAGCATCGATTAGTTGATACGTCAATATCATCATAAATATTGTACCTTCTATATATATATATATATATATATATATATATATATATATTAGGTTTCTTGTCTAATGACTCTGGTTAAAACCTAAGAGCTGTACCTTCTCAGATGCGCATCCCGTCCGGATCGCATCATATCACATTATATGTTAAATAATTAGTCAAGTTATAATTGTCTTTATAAAGTTGATTCTCGTCTAATACAAAATTAATATGAAACTTAGCATTTATGATTACCAAGCTATTTACCTTTCTACCAAGCTATTCACCTTTCTAATGTTGGATTGAGATGTTACAATTTTTTCTTTTTTATTTTTTTTTTAAAAAATTTGATCAAATCTGTTTGGTTCAGAAGAGTGAAAAAAAAAAAATGAAACGAAGGGCAAACCAAAGTTTTATGTTGGAGATGCTATATCTCTTATAAAATGATGTGGTAGTCCACGTTGCATTGTCACGTTAAGTATAATCATATTTAATTGTTTTGTAATTGATGTAATAATTATTATGTAGACTTACAAATTATCACGGCATTGTCTCGTCAGTCACAACCAAATTTTTATTATTTAGTGTTGATATAGTAAGTGTTTCGTGCACTATCATGCCAATTTGTAAAGAATTTGCAGTAATAAAATTATAGCTCCAAAACTACAATCACCCACTCGGTGAAAATATTGTACATTCACATTCTCATCTTCTCTGCGCTTCCTATCTTTCATTAGGAAGTAATACTATTTTTCACATTCAATTATTACACATTTTACACCAATTAACGTGATATATTTCAAGTGTCTGACATAAAGACTACTTAAAAAATGATACATCAACCGATATAAAATGAGTATGATAAATTGGGTTCTCATTTCGGACCTGAGGTATAGCCATCTTGGCAATCGGGCACTGCCACTGCACCAGAAGTCCTCCAATCAAAGTCGGACAAGGCCCCGGCGCGTGCACTTGAAAACTGCTTTATCTGACCCAAAGAAGGCACTGGTTCCGGAACTGTTTGCTTCTTCTTCTCATGATAGAAAAAAACATCAGGCATCCCATGACCTTGTTTTGGTCCTTTAAAACCAATCTTAACAATCTCTTTTTCCTTCTTTTCCTCAACCTCTTTGGGAAAAGAAACTCGCACGGTTGCGTGTGGTTTTGGTGGGAGTGAAACTGAAACCCGCTTAGGCTTTCTTTTGATCTTCTTCGTGCTCTTGACATGGCCCATGCACGAGACTTTTGGCGAGGTGGGCTCCCGTGCGTCAAAACTTGCCGTCTTCTTCTTTCTTCGAACCTCCGGAGGGATTATTGATATGGATGGACTGGAGGATCCTCTCGGCGCAGCAACCGCTTCTCCAGGGCTAAGAGGTGGACTTTGGAATGTTACTGCTGATGCGGCATGTGGTATTAGAAACCTTAACAACTTGCTTCTCAGCTTTGATGGTTTCTCCATTGAGATAAAAGCGTCCCAATAAAGGAGTTGTTCTTAAAAATCTTACACTCTTCTCTATTTGAATCTTCTAGCGCAGTACCGTTATATATATATATATAAAATAAAAATAAAAAAGAAAGAGAGAAAACTGAAGCTTTAGGAGCCGACGGCATGAGATTTTGACACGGTCGTAAGTGGATGCGTGAGGAGAGACATGGATGGATAAAGAGGTTGAAATGGTGGAAGTGATATTGGTGACGCAACGTAGTGCCGGCCAGAATTTAATACTGCCTCGATCAGTGCAGACGGCAATAGCGCATTAGCGCCTATAATACGTACTGGTGGAAGTGATTTTGCAGGTCGTACCCGGTTGATAGTAGTGTGTGTCTTGCTGTTATTTTTATACTTCCTTCGTTCGTCTTTGTCTTTGTCGATGGAGACCAAATCAAATCTGAATATTCATCAAAGATGCGGTGGATTGAATAATTTTCCTTTAGTGCATTTTTGGAAATTAGTTAGAAGAAGGATCTAAGTGAACGGAAATTTATAAGAATCGATCTTTCATTTCTTTAATGGGGAAAATTTCATGAATAATCAAAAGGTTACAGAGCGCTGTAGCCTAATACAAATGGAAATCAAAAGGGTTGTAGGGGGGGATTTGAAAATGGCCTGAAGGCCGGTCCAATAAAATCTTAGGTCGCGTTTGGTACGTAGAAATAAACCCAAGAATGGAAAACTAGAACGGTAACAAGAATTGTAAACACTGACATGTGACTCAACAAGACATTCCATGATTATCTCTGCTTTAGAAAATTCAGCTTATATATTTGCAGTTGAACATTGAAAGAAACAATAAAATACACTGATCAAATGCATTCTACCCACATCTAATGAACCATTTGCACTATAAAGGTGAGCCCCAACTCGCAAACTACTCCATTTAAGTCCACAAATATTACCCCAACAGAACACCATGCAGTGGATGATACATCAAGAGGTAACTTTTTTTTTTTTTTTTTGATGAATAATAATGATACATCAAGAGGTACTACTACAATACAAGCTGACATATCCGGCCAAGTTATTAATTTGCACATCTCTCCACCCTTTCGTGGTTGAGTCCACGTCTGCGGCAGTCCCATGTTTAAACATCTGCATATCAACTGCAAATGGACAAGTGAAGCCACAAGTCAGCCTTGTATCCACTCCAATCACAAGCTGAAATGTGTCAAAAGTTGTGGGTCTAGCATTTTTCACGTTAAAACGAAATACCCATTCTCTATCCAGGGAGTAAAGAACCCCCATCCCAAACAAAAACAAAAGCCATGTCAATAAACTACTCTTCTATCCAGCTGAGATTCCAATTTGTTAAATGCAAGGACAAAGAAGATGGAAGCTTCGTGTCACAACTAGACAAGCAGTATGTACAAGGAAGTTTCATATATCAAAAACCATTCCCAAAAACTTGCTGGAATAGACCTGAAGTGGCACAGAAACGTAAATAAGGCAAAGCCCAAAGAACAATCCAAAGCAAGTATAAAATGACCACCTCCTTGTCTAACTCCAGCCAGAAGAGAGTAGACAATACTGGTCTAAATCCTCCTTAAAGAACAGTCAAGTGGAAAGATAAACATGAGAATTTCATCCCTACAGATAAAGAGCAATTTCTTTCTTAACAATCATTGAGATGAGAGCTTGAAGAAGAATTTGACCTTAGCTTTCATTCAGTCTATTTATCAATAATGACTTAACGAGTGCTCTTGTCATCTTTGTCACTCGTTTGTGGAGTATACTGGCTGGTAGATGATGGAGAGTACCCAGGTTGGCTTGGTGAGTACCCTGCACTTGGGCTGCACGAGAGTAAACAGTGATGTAAGAAGCATATTGGCGCCCATTAGGTCAATAAGAAGCTTGAAAGAGCTATTTCAAGAACTAGGATTGTTTCTCAGCTTACCTGTACGTTGGAGAACTTGGACTGTCAGGGCTCACTCCAGAATTGTATGGACTAAATGGGAAAAAAATGAAAACATCATTCAAAACATTTTTAACACTCAATCAAAGCAGTATATGTCAATTCTCTCACAAACCACAATACATAGCATTTGCAAGGAGAAAGAGAAGGGGAGGGGGGGAGGTAGTTGGATATTTTCAGTTGACCAGGATCACAACGCCTAAGACATTTTATCTGGACAAAACATGCAGTGCAACCCCTGATAGTCACAGGCTGATCTAAACCCCCTTCACACACCAGTCCGTTATATATATATAGACCATTAAACAAGCAAGCCAACTATTTAAAAACTGAGGCAGATAATCAGAAAGTTAAAAAACAGAAACCATGCTACAAATAGTGCTGGAATAGAGGTAATATGAAGACCAAGAACATGCTGCTGACAAAATAGTAAACTTACCTACTGGGGCTGTATGTTGGGCTAGATGGAGAATAAGATGGGGATGTCGGTGAATATGATGGTGACGTTGGACTGCAACAGAAAATGAAAAGTTCAAGCATATCATACAGCCTGAAGATAGATCACCGTAGTAATGGAAAAGCAAGGAAAAAAAATATTCACACCACTGGCCAAGACAGAGATGGAACAATTCAGCTGAAAATGTAATTTGGAAATGTAAAAATGACTACAATCACACATTTGTATCACCAAAATGATCAGCAATAGGACATTTTGCAAAATGGCTTACCTATAATTAGGAGATGTAGGACTATATGGACTCGATGGTGACAATCTTGGACTCGATGGGGAGTACGCCAGTGAAGGGCTGTACTTTGCTGACTGTGGATTGTAGGATGGAGATGTCGGACTATAACTAGGTGAGGTTGGACTATACCCTGGAGACGTGGGGCTATAGGCTGGTGAGGTAGGGCTGTACGAGGGAGATGTGGGGCTGTACGAGGGTGAGGTTGGGCTGTATGAAGGAGATGTGGGACTGTACGAAGGCGACGTGGGACTGTAAGATGGGGAAGTGGGGCTGTATGCCGGTGAAGTGGGGCTGTATGCCGGCGAAGTGGGGCTGTATGCCGGCGAAGTGGGGCTGTAACTGGGAGAGGTAGGGCTGTAAGTAGGAGAGGTTGGGCTGTAGCTGGGAGAGGTTGGACTGTAGCTGGGAGAGGTTGGGCTGTAGCTGGGAGAGGTAGGCGAGTAAGATGGACTCGTAGGAGAATAGGCAGGACTGGTTGGGCTATAGCCAGGAGAACTAGGGCTATATGTTGGGGATGTTGGGCTATAACCAGGGGAGGTGGGACTGTATCCCGGGGAGGTGGGGCTGTACCCCGGGGAGGTGGGGCTGTACCCCGGGGATGACGGACTGTAGCCCGGAGATGATGGACTGTAGCCCGGTGATGACGTAGGAGAAAAAGCCATTCCACCGACATAAGGAGAAAACTGAGCATCTGTAATGGGTGACAGCCGGAGATTTGGGCTCAGCAAATAATTTGGGGACATCAAGCCCTCATGATATGGAGTTCCTGAAACTGGAGATCGGGAAGGTGTCATGCCAAAATCCAGACCATCCATATAACTAGGCAGTTGGAGTTCAATAGCATTCTTCAACATCTCATCATTGAGATACAAGGCACAGTCTCCTGTGCCAATTGGTGCAAGCTGACCTAACATTATGTTTTCGGTAACGCCCCTCAAGTGATCTGTTTCAGCATATACTGCAGCATCAAGAAGAATGTCCACTGTTTCTTCAAACGAGCATCTCATCATCGGCCCAGTATCATTTCGATTGATGCCATGACGGGTGATGGCCATTAAATGACCACGATAGGTCATGGTATCGCACAGGATAGCTAGATGGCGGTAATTCACATAAGATCCATCAAAAGATATGACAACCCGCAACTCATCCAGCAGGGACCGACGAACTGCCTCAATTCCAAGAACTTCAATTACTTCAATTAAGTGATTGCTTGTGGTCCTCCTTGCATCTACGTCTTCATGACAAATAACAGCCAATAGATTGACACCTTCTGTATCCAACATCCACTCTTGTTCTGGCTTAAATCCTTCATTCTCATCAAACTTGTTTATCTTACATTGTTTGATGAACACCTTGTTGATATCTGGGATACCTCGAAGAGCCATTTCTGTCAACATGTTACTCTCGATCTTCTTCAGGAAAACGTCATCTTCAGCAGATTCATCCTGCAGTTCCCCCTTCGGAGCTTCATCATTCATGATACGGATTCGAAGGATCAGTTTTTCAGCATTGTCGTCATTGAAAATACAAGTCAAATCATCATCAAATTCAAGGTTGATCTTCTCAGCAATGTCAGCCATGCTTAACTTCTTGTCCACCATCATTTCTCGATTCAACTCTATGCGAAGCAACCAAGGAGAGATTTTTTCAGGCGCAACCTCTTCATCTGGCATTTCATAATAGGATCTGACAAAATCAACATCCTCTTCAATTATTGTGCTCATGGGATCCGGATCATACCATACCTCTGTAGCTTGAGTTACACTCCGAAGAGTAGTGTATTCCAAAGCACACTGAACATTCTTTGCCCTCTCCTTAGTTTTACCAACTTCAGGCTTCAGGTACACAGAGAGAGAAGGTGTTTTGATCCTCTTAGCTACATTAATGATTTCCCTCAACCTGGGAACACCAAGGGTGACATTCTTTGCACTGACACCGGCATAGTGAAAGGTATTTAGGGTCATCTGTGTTGCAGGCTCACCGATAGACTGAGCGGCAACACAACCGATCATTTCCCCCGGTGCTACAAGTGACTGCAGGAAGCGCGATTCTATTTCACCAATAACCCACTCAAATGCTTCACGAGTAAGCTTGTACTCCTCCAATACCCTCTTACTGGCAAAAGTGCTACGAAGCAAAATACTAAAGAAGAGGGTAGCATTCTTCTGAGCTTCAACACTCAACAAATCGTCACCCGGTACAACCTTCAGCCTCTCCTGGAGCTTATCAACAGCTTCCACAATTTCCATTGGATGCATATCAGAATGCCTTCGAGGGTCAATCTTAAAGATCTTTTGCGCATTCCATATGAGCCTCTTAAGGTTGACAGGTAATGGCCAGGAATTATCACCCGTCGTGGCAATCTCTGTTCCCAGTTGGTACCTGTCAGCTTCAAGCTTTTGAACTTCAGCATCAAACACGTTGCGAAACTCTCTGATGGTTTTCAAGTCTTCAATGTGTTCTTGCATCATGTAATCAGGGTTCCAGTGTTCATCATCAAACTCATAACTGAAAACCCTATCAAATTCTGATTTTTTCATTTTCAAAGAATCCAGCCTCTGTGATTCTATCCAGACAGCATCCATACCGTCTTCCCCATATAGAAATTGGATAACATCACCCAAAGAATTGCGTACAGTCCCATCATATTTGACCATAATATCTTCCATAGCCTTCACAAGTCGCCTTTGGATGTACCCCGTTTCAGAAGTCTTCACTGCAGTATCAATAAGACCTTCCCTACCACCCATGGCATGAAAAAAGAACTCTTGTGGGGTCAGTCCACGTAGATATGAGTTCTCCACAAATCCACGACTTTCTGGTCCATAATCATCTTTGGTAAAATGGGGCAAAGTCCTGTCTATGAACCCATATGGGATTCGCTTACCCTCAACATTCTGCTGCCCCACACAAGCAGTCATCTGCGATATGTTGATGAAACTACCTTTGGATCCTGCAGTAACCATAGCCTTGAGATTGTTACTCTCAGATAAACTCTTCTGGGCACTACTTCCGGCATCATCACGTGCCCTATTCAACGTCTGAAAAACAGCAGATATATTTCAGTTAGCATTTGGCAGAAAGCAGCCAAAACAGGGAATAGCATAGAAAAATAAATTTGACTCAGGACCTGGTTCACTTTGTTTTCAAATGACTCCATCATAGTACGTCCAGGTTCAGGTTCTAGCTCCCTTGCTTGGGCTTTTCTGATAAGGTCTTTCACTTCATTTTTCGCTTTAGAAATAGTCTCATTAATTGTTTCCATTGTTGCTGCATCGGCAATTGTATCTCCAATCCCAATGCTAAAACCATTCTGCAAAAGCCAGTAATTAACCAGCCACTGCACATGACCCAGAAACTTGCGAGCCGCATCTGGACCAACCTCTTCCCTGTACACATGAACACCAATTTAAAAATAAAAATAAATTGAGGAACTTCAAAAAAACTTATAGAGAAAAACGCCAAGATTCACCAATAATGCTAACCGTGATTTTATTTTTTACATTAAGTTTCCAACAGCAGGTGCGAAATCGTGTTTCATTAGAACAGATGGAAATAAGTTTAACCGATAGTGTTATCAATAGTGATATTTCCCACAGTTACACATTGGGTATCAACTTCAAAAGAAAAAATTGGCTATTTTGGAGTGTCTAAATCAAAAAAGATGGCTTGTCATATTTTGGCTGTAAATCAGAATAAGCATACTACATCTAAAAATGTGAGCACATAGCTATATGTTTAAAACGCCTACCAAATAACATGTATAAGACTTCCTGAAGATGTCCCAAGTGTCTTCTTGCAAAGAGTTCCAGCAAGTAGCTCCCCCCTTTCTATTCTCACTTGAGTGTCCCCTGGAGTTATGAATCCAGTTTCTGACTCCGAGTGCCAGGCAGAAGTTCGTGTGAGATTTATCTGTTTTGGTATAATAAGATTGAAAACTTGTTTTCCAGTCCAATAAGGCCCTGGCTTCAAAATTGCCGGAGCAGGAATTTTCCCATCAAAATCCTCCCACCACATCAAGATGTTCATGAAAACATCCTGCAGAAACCATTACAAATTAGACTCCTGAAAGGTTCATAAGAAAACGAAAAAATCAAACCGACCAGAGGAAATAAGACTAATTTATCCATCACAGTTACCTTCGATATAAGTGTGTCCCTCTTGGTGATTTTACGGCAACCTAAAAGCGTATCCTGGACTATTCCCATAACAGGACGATTTGCTTGAGGGGACACAATGCATTTAGGCACCATCATTAGCTCCAACACCTCTGCTCTAGTTTCAAACGACTGAGGAACATGCATATTCATTTCATCGCCATCAAAATCAGCATTATATGGAGAGGTAACAGATAAATTCAGACGGAAAGTTGAGTATGGCATAATCTTGATTCTGTGCCCCATAATAGACATCTTATGCAGACTAGGTTGCCGATTAAAGAGTACAAAGTCTCCATCATTCAAATGCCGCTCCACCTGCAACCATGTGAGTGAAAGTTGAGACTGATGATAAAGAGCAGAGACCTAATTAAAAACCATTTATTATAGAAGACAATGCCTTGTATCCAAGCTCCAGATGGTGATCACTACTTTTCTTCAAGTAACGGAGATCTAGTCTTTGTCCATCATTCCTTATGATATACTTGGCACCAGTTTTACCAGGTGGAGGATGGGGCCCATATTCAACAAGCTCCTTCAACCTGTTTCATTAAAATGGAAAACGGGGTGCAAATCCGTTCACTAACAACTAGACGAAAAAATAGAGAGCAAAGGATAATTGGAGCATTAGTATAAGAATATGGAAAAGACTACAGACCTTTCTATGTTATACGGAGTAACAGTCTCTGGATATGTGAGATTTAAAGCAATACTCCACGGTACGCCCAATTCATCTATATTAATGTTTGGATCTGGAGTAATAACAGTTCGTGCTGAAAAATCCACACGTTTCCCCATCAGATTACCTCTAATCCGACCTTCCTTTGCCTTAAGCCTACTACATATAGATTTAATGGGTCTTCCTGATCTTTGGGTAGCCTGTATGGTAAAGAAACGCATCAGCTGATGCATAGAATCATATGTCTAGGAGACATGTCTATATGTTTAAGCAGCCATACCCTCGGCTGTCCAGGTAAATCATTGTCAAAATATGTGGCTACATGGAATTGCAACAACTGTGCAAACTCCGAAATGATATGTGCAGGTGCCCCATTCCTCTCTTGTTTCCTCAGATTCTCATTGTGCCGTATTATCATCGCCAACTGATGAGTCAAATCATCCTGCACTCGACAAAAACATGAAGTCAAAATTGAGCCAGCACTATAAGAAGGATTGACCCCACCCCCCTATCTCTTCTGATACTTAAACTAACAGCTACTATAAATACATCAATAACACCTTACCTAGCACAAACAAAACAAGTTGGTACAAACTAATATTTACAAAGAAATCCCAGGTGTCCAGGACACTTGAGAGGAAAAAACAGCAAAAGAGACTTGCCTCGCTCCTGGAGGAGGTATCCATCATCACAGAGGGTCTAACAGGAGGTGGAGGAATTGGAAGTACTTGTAGAATCATCCAGTCTGGACGAGCATACTTAGGGTTCAAGCCCAACAGTTGGCAGTCTTCATCACTTATTCTCTTCAGAACACTAAGAACCTGCAACATGCTCAACAGAATGTTAGCACCATGCAACAACTAGTTTAGAATGAAGGCAGCAATATCTTGCACGTGGAATCAGTTACCCTTTCTGCGGTAAGTGTTTGTTTTCTTTCCGCAGGTTCAGGAAGCTGTTCTTGATCATCATTTTTCTTCCTTTGTGCCTTGTACTCTGCAATCATTTTCATGCCTTCGATAGTGAGCTTTGGCTGCTGAGCACCACAGCCACCACGACTCTTTTTGACTGGTTCTTCAGAATCTTGACCATGAACCTCAAGTTCATCACCACCTTCACATTTGGTTTTGTTCTTGCAGGCATCCAAAATCTTTTTTAATCTATTTTTGGGATTCTTTATTTTCATTGCTTGCTTAAACTTTTGGTCTTCCTGCAAGAAGGGAAGTCAAGTAAAAAGTGTTGAAGCTAATGATCTCCGGAACACGAAGAATTAATGTCATAACTCTCGTAAGCAATCAAACTGATAAGATGAGAGATACCATATGAAACGCAACTAAAAACCCTTATCCAAGAATCAATATATCAAAGTGCCATCCAGCCTTTTGGATCCTTCTATCAGAGAAAGAGCAGGCGACTAAAATTATTAAAAGATTATAATTTATAACACTTATATCTCACCTGACAAGCAACTCAGGTGTAACCAAAGGAAGAGTCTTTTACAATGCTTGGACTAATCAGGCAACCAAGGAAGCCAATTTTGGGGTTCATCTTGGTTCAATAAAATTAACTATCATTACCATAATAATGTCTATTGTTCCAACAACCCTCAACTCTTTTGCTATTCTACTCCAGTATAATCCTTTGGTCGCAATAAAATGCTTTGTTAATCCTATTTCAGTATCATATTCCAATCAGGTCATGGTCCAGGCATCTAACACTTAAAACTCACAAAGCCCAAAATCCTAGTAAACGCCAAACTTGTTAAGGGCATGAGTGGCTTTAGAGTAGAGTACCTCGTCGGCCAGAATCTTAGAGCAATTAAAGCAAACACAGCGCATGATACTGAGCACAGTCTTCAAAAATCCGATATGAAACATGGGCTTGGCGAGCTCGAGGTGCCCAAAGTGGCCCGGGCACTCGGCCATGTTCGCTGTGCAAGTATCGCACTTCATCTTCCTATCAATGGTGCCAAGCCGAGAGTCGCTTAGACCGCCCATCTTCGGCTTCCCCCTCTCCATCGTCTCGCTGTGCTCAATCTGCACCACGGACATTTGCCTCTGCACACCAAAACACCAATCGTTCGTTCAAACTCTAAATAAATAACCCTAAAACCCAAATTCACGAAAAAACGAAAAAGAAATCGGAATTTTGCTAAGAGTTCATTTTCTGTTTTTCATGATTTCTCGGTAACCAAACACGGACCGAGGAATTTTGATGAGATAAATAGGAAGACGATAAGAGAAGTGGAGGATTACGATCTCGTCGGGGCTGAGTATGCCGAACTGAACCATGCGGACTTTGGCGACCTCCGCTGGAGAGTAAGGGAATCGAATATCCATGGCGATCGGAGTACGCAAAACCCTAAGGTCTCGGCGAGGGAGAGTTCGAAAAGTTCAAAATCTTTTTCGTTTCAGAAATTTTTGATCGTTTCGGTTTCTTTGTTTTTCGGTTTTTTCGAAATGTTTCGTTTAGTATTTTTACTGAGAGAGAAGGTGAGAGATCGGCTGCGCCACGCTTAGACTCTCAGAGAAACTCTCAGAGCCTCCAAACGATCGAAAGGATTAGCCCTAGGGTCATATTTATAGAAGGGGAAAGACGGCCTTGTGCGCACTGACCTAATTCAAGGCTATCGTGCGCCGAATGCGCACTTACGCTTCTTTCGGTCGAAAAGACATAAACACCTTTATCTTTGTTCTAATAACGAGAATGCCCTCCAAACGTAAACACCTTCATCTTTAACCATCCCGGCCGCCGGAGATAAAATAGTTACTCAAAAAGTATCAATCTCTACTTTAATCACTGGCTATCTTAAAAACACTCCAACAATAATCTCTATTCCACTCTTCATTTTCTTTAAATAATTTAATTAATATTTTTTTATTGTTTTATTTTCTTTCTCTCCTTCTTCTCTCTCTCTCTCTCCGGTCACTCCTCCTCCCCGATGGGTTCACTAGAATTCCACACTCAATCAACTTCCGGCCAAAACAACAACAAACACCAATTATGTCAAGAATTGATTAAACCCAAATTCACAAATCTCATGAGTTTGTCTAAAATCTAATAAAAGATTCACACACACACACACGGCCGGATGTCCCCAACACACACACAACCGAAATTACTAACACCACCACAGGGAACACACTCAATCAGCTAACTAAGGAAAAAACCACAGAAAAAACCCCTTCAAATCGATAGAAGTCGCCGAAAATCGCTTTTCAACAGTTGGACGACGACCCGCAGGAAAATCGGCGCGCCTTTGCTCGACGGAAATTGGTGCTTCTCCTCGCCGAAAATCGATGCCTTTGCTCGCCGGAAATCTGGGCCTCTGCTCGCCGAAAAAAAAAATCGGCGCCTCTCCTCCATCGACCCACCTTTCTCGTACTCCTCTTGGATTCTTCTCATTTCTTCTTCGTCGAACCCGTGGGGAAGTGGGGGAGATGCGGGATTGGAAAGAAAGGGACGGAGACGAGAAATGAGCGAGCGAGAGAGAGAGAGAGAGAACGAAATGGGAGAGAGGGTGAGAGAAAGAGAAAATATAATAATTTATTGTTCATGAAGTTAGGAAAAAAGTTAGAATAACTACTCTGTTGGAAGAAGAAAAAGAGAGAAAAATAACCAAATTTAACTTTTCGGTTAAAATAACACTCCTGCTGGAGATGCTCAAACCAATCATCCATATCCATAAGAGTTGTCTTATTTTTTAATGATATTAATTGTATTAATTCCTAGCAATCTAACAATAAATTTGCTATAATGTCTATCTTATCCTAAAACTTTGTTAGTATTTACAAGTTTCTCTTAGAGCACTTCCAATGGCTTATGTATTTTTCAATTTAAAATAGCTAATCAAAATTTATTTTATCTAATTTAGTTAATGGGTTTTAAAATGCACTATACATCCGATTATCTATTATTAACTCTATATTATTTTTTATTATTTTTCATTATAATATTTTTTTTTCTACGTGGGTCCCGCTTGATAACTCCACTACTTAGTCTACTTTACACACTTTCCCTTAGATCTCCACTGTAAAGGAAGAAAAAAAAAAAAGGAAGTACATGGAGTGGTGGAGGGAAAAAAGAAAAAAACAAAGCTAAAAAGGTGAAGATAAAGAATAAAAAAAAAAAAAAATAGATAAATGAATAATATAACTCTATTTGTAGAGTTGCACTATTTATGGAATTAAGAAAAATTTAGTATAGAGTTGAAATACATAAGCTGATGGAGTATATTTTTAACACTTTTATTATTTATTCTAACTTAAAGTTGCAAATAAATAATTCATTGGGAGTGCTATGAGCATCCCATTGGATGATCTAAATTTCAATCTATTTTACATAACCAAAATTCACTTTTTGCTAGTTTAGATAACCATTAATAAAACAATCCTCCATCCGATTATCTAAATTTATATCTATTTTATTAAAATAATCATTTTTAATCAATCTAAAATAGGTAATCAAAATAGATAAACACTGGGACTGCTCCCTTCATCTCCTTCTACCCATATAGACAACACCCAAACAAAAAACTAATTCAACGCAGCATATTCAGACCCATGGCTTCAATCTCTCAAAACTCCCAAGTCGTAGGTGTAAATGGAAATGCAAAAAAGCATTTGTGAGTTTAATTGTGTTGAAGGCGCACCATTTCGTAGATGATATTACGAAACGAAGGAAATTGAAGGAAAATGTGAGGAGGAAGGAGCCGAACAAACTGGGAACAGAGCATTGGAATTTGAATATTAAATTTCACAATTTCGAAGTCGGAATTGACAATAGAATAGAATCAAAAGAGCTTTGACTTTGAGTCCAATCTCGCTTGTATGATCAAGAAATTCTCACATGAGGACGTCCCCATGTACTCGTCCAGTCACGAGACGGTGTTCTCCGACCTCCAATCAGAGTTTTTTCTTCGAAAATTCGGACCTAGAATTCTCTGGTTAACAAGATCCATGGCTACAATTAATCTCACAAAACTTCAATCTTGGAGAAGCTGTCGACAACATGATTTTGGAAGAGTTCGAGGTCGTGTTTGTGGTTTCCTTACATGGACACATGTTGACGCCGGTGTTTTGTCGGAACAAAGAGAGATAACAGAGCAAAAGAGTTAATTGAAGAAGAAGAAGAAGAAGAAGGGGAAGAAGAAGTCAGAAACAGAAAGGCCTGAGGATAAAGGGTTGTGTTCAGTGATGGAGCTTCAACGAAGAGTATCGTTGGAGAGAGAAAAAAAAAATTAAAAGAGGAAGAAGAAAGTGTAAGTAAAGAAAGAGAAAGTAATAATAATAAAAAAAAAATACACGTATCCCGGCAAACTACCACTCAATTGTCAATATAACTCATAAACTATTAATTGTGTCAATTGCCCCCTCAAACTATTAAGAAATGTTAATATCTCCCTAATACCAACAAAAAGATAAAAATAACCCTAAATTTTTTTAAAAAAGATAAAAATATCCTTATAAATTCAAAAACTAAAACTAAAAAAAAAAACTAAAAAATTATTTTTTAAAAAACAAATTAAATAAATAACGAAAAAAAAACGAAAAAGAAAGTTTTTTTTTTTTTTTTTTTTAAAAAAACAAACGAAAAAATAACTGAAAAATATAAAAACAATTTTTTTTTTTTAAAAAAAAACAAACGAAAAAGAAAAAGGAAAAACCAGTTTTTTATTAAATTAAAAAAACGAAAAAGAATGATTTTTTTTTAAAAAAAAAAATGAAAAAATAACTGAAACTTACAAAAATAATAAATTTATACAAAAAAAAAAACTGGTTTTTTTTTTTTTTTTGTATAAATTTTTGTTATTTTATATATTTTAAAATATTTTTTTAGTTTTTATTTTATTTTAATAATTTTGTGAAGGGTATTTTTATCATTAGGGAGACATTGACAGTTTTTGGTAGTTTAGGGGAGACATTAACATAATTGGTAGTTTGAGGGGGACATTAACAATGAAGTGGTAATTCGAAGGAGTTATGTATATTTTTTAAATTAAAAAAAAAAAAAAGAAAAAGAAAAAAAGAATGAATTCGTGTACAGTATCATGCCCATGTGGCGTGATACTGTGCATGCCGCATGTGGCGTGACATCCTCTTAATAATAATTAATAGAGTTAGAAGAAAAATATAAGATGATTAATTTTATTTTTTTATTTATTTTTTTGTTTTTTGAAGGAATATAAGAGGATTACTCTGTGTCTTATATATAGCAACACCGACGCGTTACGCGTCTTTGAAAATTCTTGCTTCGTTGCAAACAATTAGACGTCTTTGAAACTCTCTCAGACCGTCAACAACAATCCTGAATTCATCCATGGCCTCTATCTACTGCTGTAAGGAGTGCCAGACCGACCTCAATCTCAGTACGGCCCATCTCTTCCCACCGGAGTTCTACTTCGAGGCTGGGAACAAGGGCACGCTTTCCTTCTCGTGGGTCGACTCCTCCAAGTTCCGGTTCGAGAAGGAGGACAAGATCAAGCCCTTCTTCGAGACCGTCAACTACTGGGGGATCCAGAGGAAGAGGACCAAGATCAAGTGCAGCAGCTGTGGGTGTCTTGTTGGGTACGTTTACGACGATGGTCCTCCTCTCACGAACAGTACCGGCCAGTTCCACATGGGTCCCAGCCAAGTTATTCCTCGAGCTCCGAGGTATCGGTTCAAGACCAAGGCGCTTCAGATCGCATCGCAAACCTGAAAGCTTTTCTGAGTGTTTGGACTTCATTGGGTTTTTCTATTTTTTGGTAATGCTTTCTGGATATTTTCATTCGTCACATCTCTTTTTGACAGTTTTGTGTTCTTTGGGATGCAAAGGGTTCGCTTTCGCAACGTTCTGCTTTGTCACCATTGTTGTTCATACCTTTGTCATATAAAATGGTTCTTCTTTGCAAAGTTATTGATCATTTTTATTACTATTTTGCTATGGATATACTTATGAATCAATGGCTGCCATTCTGACTTGATGGGACTTGTTAATTTTACATCTTGTTGTACATTGTAGTGTAGGTATTATGTGATTTTAGAATCTTCTAATACATCCCCTTCCTTCTTGTGTGATGTGCTCCCTTATTTTAAGATGGGTTGATTATTAGGCCTTTATCTTCATATATGTCAGAAAATCAGACATAGTACTTTCTTTGTCATAATGCTAGCTTTTGATGATCTCTAGCGTGAATGCATAGCTAATTGGCTAAAACCCCTAGCATATCAAACTGGTCATTGTGAAATAGGTTAGTCCAAGTAGCAATAGATTGTAAGAGTGATAAATGTCCACTAATGTAGTCTTAGAAGACTAAGCTGCTGATCTGTGTCTTCTACTTGTTTCTTGGGGGAAATGGAATGGATATGAATGATTTGTATTAGAGAGAGGAAGTATTTGTTAGGGAGATACAACTTATGGAGTCTTTCAATGAGACCATAATATGGTATATTTGATACTACTCAACCTAAAAGCTTAGGTCAATGGGTTCAGGCCTAACTATACTATGTTCACCACTCATAATATGTTTTCAATGCAAAACTTAATCTTTCTCGCGTGTATACTCAACAGTATTGGTTACAAGAGTAACCCTTGGGAAGAATAATGTGATTTCTTTTTTGGCTGTGGAATGCAGAGGATGATTGATATTGGACTGCCACGGAGTTGGATGAATGGGATTTTAAGGACTCGGCAGGATGAATTGTAGATCAGAATTTTACTAGGGTTCTGAAAGAGCATAGTATGATGAGGAGTTATAATTTTAGGCAATGAGTAATTGCTATGGTCCTATGCAGTGCTTAGTTGAATGGTGGAAATTACCCCTGACCAATTTGAACTGCTATTGCACAGGAACTGCATAAAGTTCTTAGAGAAATGAGAGTGAATGGGTGATACATGGGAAAATAGGGCCCTTTTACTTCTGAAGAAAAAGAAAAAACAAATAATGGAAAAACCTGATTTACGATTCTGAGGAAAGTATTTTTCGTCTTCTTTTGTTAAAATTTTTGTTTTCTGCATTTTGTTTGCTCTTCTCAAAACAACAACATTAACATACAATCTAAACACAAAACACTCATAAAAATATAAAAACAGTTTTCACACTTATGTTACTTCAAAATACTTTTTGAAACAAAAAATAAAAAGTACCATCCAAGACACGTTAACAAACAAAGCCGAATCATGTTTGGCCTTCTTCCCCGAATAGGTTTGCAATTTGGTCTATATGAATTTAGTGACATAAATTTGGATTTGCAAAAATAAAAGCTTGAAAGCTTCCCTGAGCAGTACTCCCCTATACTTCTGTCATGTGTGATTAGTGTGTGCATTATAAAGTACAAGTCTTGGTTGGTTTTGATGGAGGATGAAATTAAGTGACTCTTTTATAATGCTCTTTTCCCCCTCAATTTTGTTTTATTCTTTTGTAGTACTCTTCTTTTGAAAGCTTCCCTGAGCAGTACTCCCCTATACTTCTGTCATGAATTAAGAACCCATGTGTGATTAGAGTGTGCATTATAAAGTACGAGTCTTGTTTGCTAGGCCACTATTCTGTTGGTAATCAACAAGCTGAATTCTTCAATATACTACTCAAAATCAGTAAAAGCCGCCCAAATTCCCAATAGATCTGTTTCTCTAGTTATGTAATAAACAATTGAGTTCTTCTTGGGCCATCTTACAATTATATAATAGATCAAACAAATGCTTCTTTCAAATGGAAGGATGGTGGAATCTCTACAAAACTACGGCCTTGTTTGTTAAGTGACGGAACGGTACACAGTAATGCGGTTACTGTTCATGTATTTCTTTTTTCGCTATTTCATATTTTTTAATATCAATCAACATCGAAACATTCTCACTTTTTTCACTTTTTATATCACATCAATAATTTTTTATTACTATTCAAATAAAACAATTTACTACAATCCAAAACTTTTTCACTTTTCTATACAATTTTTTTTTTATTTTTTATTTTTTATTTTATTTTATATCACATCATCACTTTTTACTAATTCCAAAATTAACAACCCACTATTCTGTTCTGTTCTGTACATGTCTTTGTCAAACAAGCCCTACAATTGAAGCAAATGCATCTGGTAGTTACTCTAATTGGATAGAGAATACTAATAATTTTATTGTCTGGCGCAGCAAATGTGAGAGAGTCCTTATAAAGTTCATTTGTCTTTGCAAGTTTTGGGCATGTCATTTCTCTGCTCGGACATGTGGGCTATAGAACTTTCTTACATTTGTTACTTGAATTGCTGAAAATTCGGATCCCTATCGGTGACCTATTTTGAAGTTTACAATTCAATACAACAAGGTTCTACTCGATCATAGTTTTTCCCGCTAAGGCTATATACTTTTGTAACTAGCAATGTTTACGGGACTGAATGCTATTAATCTGTGGAGAAAGTCATCTAATGGGAAAGGCTGCTAAATTCCTGCTTTCTCCTGCCACTTAAACCTAGCTCTGAAAATTTGAGGGAGGAATTGAGGCTTTAAAAGCCAGAGAGAAGCGTTCAATTTGTGAAATGTGGATGGCTTTGTTCCTGGCTTGGTGGGATTCCAAGGGGCTTATGATTTTACGATGTTGTTTAAAATCTCCATTGCACAAGTTCATATACGTGGCGTGGTAATATCAGATATTCAAGTAGTGGGCACTCAGCTCAGAAGGAAAAAATTAATAAAAAAGTGGGCACTCAAACAACCAATTAAAATGGTTACCATGATGGGGAGGCCATGAAATGTAAATGTGAAACTTTTTTCTGATAAAATAAAAATTTCCTCTAAATTGGATGGGAAAAAAATTCTTCAAATTCGGTTCATTAAATTGACATTTATCCTTAGAGCATATGATTTCAAATATATTTTTAATAGGATTGACAAATACATGTAAAAATTACGTGTTCTAATAACAGATGTCAATTTAATAGATTAAATTTAAACAATTTCCTTCCAACTGAGTATTAAGGAAAACTTTTTCCTTATCTTTTAAGGCTTTTTGGGGTACTGACCAAAGAATTGTTTTCATGCTATGACACTTCCCTTATTTACCTTCCCAAATTAAGTTGTTCTCTTTCATCCCATGTATGGTCGAGGTCCTACCCTTCAGAATATATTTTTCTGGAGAAAAAGCACGTTCGGATTATGCTCGGCACATCAATTTCTTCCACCTTCTCTGCCTACTATTTTAGGTGGGAGTCGCTGCCATTGACATTCTGGATTATTCATATGCTCAGTTGTCGGTTAGAATTTCAGGCTGCAACTACCGGTCAATTCCTGTGTCTTTTGCTCTTTACATGCAACTACCTGGTATTTACTTGGTTGACCATAGTATATAATATACACTAATGGATACAGAAAATGGATTTTGCATGAAAAACCAATCTATCGGTCATATTTGAAAATTGAAGGTTAGGTTGGATTAGTAGCTCTGTGGCTTGGGGTTGGTCTTGGAAGTTTATTGTCATGGCTTTGAACTTTATTTGTCATATTATTTTGTGACCCCTACACTGCTGGAACTGAGAAAATTAGCAACTAAGGAGTGGCCAAAAGGTTTCTCAAGATGAAGCAAATAAAGGAGGAAACTGGAATTGGTGGTGCAAAAACAACTCAGGCGAGTCCGCCGCCTCCTCCTCCACCACTGCCACTTCCAAGGTTCTGGATTAAGAAGACCATTACAGAAAGTGTGACAAACCAAGAGATTGCCAGATTCTGGAGGCAGAAGCGCATTGATGAAGAGGATCACCTCCTTGCTGCTATCAAGGCTGCAGCTCGTATGAGAGCCCGCAATCTTTCAGTAAGATCTTATGTGACACCCATTTTTAGATATCTGATAAAACACTCATTGTCTGATCATCCACATCAGTTTAACTCATAGTACGTAATATTCCAGTAGAATACAAAAAGTTGCTGTCAGGCTTTCTTTTTCGGCTTGCATCGAGATTGGCTGCAATTCGGAGCCAATCTGGGCAGCTATTGAGAGAGATCCTATTGGAATTCATCTGTAAGGACAACTTGAGGTGCCGGGCTCACTTGTTTGGACAAATGGAATTCATCGAAACTCTCTCTCGTTAGTTGCTCGGATTGTCTGGGGTGAGCAAATTGCATCCAATCTCCGTCCTCTAGCTTCACATGTGACACCCTGCCTGCAGATATTGTTATGGTCGTGGTACATGGATCGCAATAGGCTGCAACACAGACATTTTAATTTCTTACAGTTGCTTAACTTGTTGAAGGTGTATGGTGTATAGGAGGAAGACTACAAGCGCTTTGAAGAGTCCTTGAAGGATGAGGACGAATATGCTAAGGAGAACCACACCACGGCTGCTACCAATGACAGCAAGAAGGATGAAAAGAACAATGAAATTCGTGTGGGAATAAAGGACTGGTTAGTTCATTTTCTCAATTCTAGTGAATAGTTCAGTCGTATAACCATTAGACTTGATAAACAGCAAATTACATGCTTATCTGAAATTCTTTCAAGAAGAACTGACCTCCAAGAATATAAATTTTTATAGACTAATTTAGAGGTCAAGGAAGTTTCTTTAATAGGGAATAAGAGTGGAGGCCACAATTGAACAAAAATGGTGACCAGATTGGAAAAATATGTTCAAGCTGAAAATTCATTGTCATGACACAAATTTTTGGACAGAGTTTCCTTCAAATTCATTCAATCCAATATATTAAACCGACATCTGTCTTTAAAGCATGTGATTCTCAAATGCCATTTTAAAAGAACGTGTAATTATCACCTACATTTTTTTTTCCTCCAACCCAGTTTAAAGTAAAACTTTGTCCTAATTCTTTGACTTCCTAGATAACTAAATTTTATTCTATTTTCAATATTTACCCCCTCCTTTCAGAAATCAATCAGATTTTATACAATTCTGACTTGGTGTTTATTGTTTAAGAGATCCCCTACTTATGTAGAAATTGACATTTGCAGGTGGACAAAAAGCAAGTATGCCTACTTAAACCAACCAGCCATCGAGTCCCTGGATCCTCCCAAAAGAAAAACCTCCTCTTACATCCCCAATTGTTTGTCTTATAAGCCAACTCCCCTATATCCTACCACTCTTGGCGTGTTTTAAGACCACTGGAGCTGCTTCAATTGATTGTATTTGCTTTGAGTGAATAAACGTTGTCTGCTGTGCGTGAACTGTATGGTTTTGCTTATAGTTATTGTAATACTCCAGTCTCATGTTGAGAGATTATCAAAGCACTCGTGAGGGTTAAGTCTCAGATTGGGTCCTTATTATGTGAGACGGAGCTTTATAAGTAATTCTATAGAGTTTCATTTACAACTTAAATAATCATTTTAGAGTGATAACACATGTATAAGTAGCGCTTTTCTTGGGTCGTTGCAGTTATGTACTTTTCAATAATTATGCTTGCATATCTTGTAGGCTTCTAGACAAATCATAGAGAATTGAATTGGGATGTTATTTAATTATTGTAAAAAGCAGTCCCTGATTTAGTTGTGAAAGCATGTAAAGCTGCAGAGTGCAAGATATTTTCCTTTTTAAAGGCTCTATCTATTATATACCACATGTTTATTATACTTTGCTACATGGTACTGCCAATTAGTCATTGAATTTTTTTTTTACAATTGCTAATTAATAATGTCACATCAGTAAAGTGGAATAAAAATGTGATTTTTATTTCTCTTTACAAAAAGCATACTACAAAGCCTATTTTTAAAGTGTAAATGACAAAAGAAATATTGTACACCATATTTTTGTTTCACTTTGCTGATGATGTGGCACTATGTCTAGAAGGAATTATCTAAAGACTAATTGACATGCCACATCAATAAACTAAAATACAAATAATATAAGTGGAGTAATGAAGTAAACATTTGGGTCGTGGAATTTTTGTTTTTTGTTTTTAAAAAAAAAATTGTAATAAGAAATGATTGATGTGATAAAAAATTTTAAAATTTTTGCATGAAAAAGTTAAAAAAAAAAAATTGTTAAAAATTAATTGATGTGATATAAAAAAAAAAAAAAAACTGTTAATCAATATAAAAAATAAAATGTTTTGAAGTTAACTTTTTAAAAGAAAAAATTGAGTAATTTGTCAAACATATCCAGGAGCATTGGACAATTAGATGAGGAGAAAAGGAAAAGAACCAACTTTCCAAAGTTGTTCTAATTTAAAATTGGACAAAAAATGGAGAAGAGGCATTTCACTATATGATTTATTTTGTTTTATTTAATGGCATGTATGATGTTTTGTCATATAATTTTATTTATTTTTTAATGATGTGAGAACATGTTTAACTTAAAGACAAAAAAAATTCTACAAATTAGTTTGTAGAAAATTTTATACAAACTATATATAAGATTGACACGTGTTTCTTGACATGTGAGAAATATATGTTGTTTTAATAGTATGTACTTCTCATATGTTTTTTTTTATAACATTAATAAAAAAAAACATGTGCTTCTCACATGCGTAAATGACACATGTCACTCTTATATGTGGGTTGTATAAACTTTCATACAAACCGGTTTGTATGAAATTTCTGTCATTTAACCATATATCATCATATATACTATTGGATTAAATGAAATAAAATATTGACCACGAAATGACTTATCTCCATTTTATGAAAAATGTATTCCTGCTGATCAAGAATTCAAATAAAATTTTAATAATCTAATAATATATATGTGACAACATATTAAATGATGTGGTTTAGATTAAATGGCGTAACAATATATTCACCACGTGGTAGAATCAGATTAACGAGATAAGTAATTTTATAGTCAATATTTCATTTTGTTACATCTAATAGTGTACATGTTGTTACGTTTTTTAGAATTTTTAAATGACATGTCATCCTATTTACTGTTAGATGTAACATGATACAATCTTAACCATAAAATAACTTGAAATGGAGAGGATCCCTGTCCGACTTTCCCCATAGGATAACATATATACAATTAAATATGTAAAATTTAATCTGAATCATAAAATAAATCAATTAAAGTTTACTTAAAATAAAAAGAATCTTAGTCTGTCATGTGCAACCAATATATTCATATAAATAATGCATGTTAAATTCTTCCCTTTTTCTTTTTATTTTTAAAAAAGATATGTTGTAATTGGATTAGGCTTTAGTGATATATATAAATTACAGCACCTATGCTATAGTTTTTTCAAAGATGCTTGTTATTTGCACTTTAAGTGCACGACAGGGACACGACACCCCTTCACATGGGGATGAGTCCCAGTGTGTGGGGCTCACCCCCATGTGAATGGGTGTTGTGCACCTGAAGTGCAAATATCATTTTCTTTTTTCAAATGTCCATATTTAATTTCAAGTTTTATTTGAAAATGAAAGAAATAAATTAGACCATTAAAAAGCTACAGCATAGCTTTTTTCAACACCTAACTACATCCGCCTTTAAAGAAAAAGATTTAAGCTAATGATTCTTGTACATTACCTTGGTGTGCGACAAGTTTATACAAGACATATTAGGTGTAAGGCCCATGCATGTCGATCTCATATACTAAGGTTAGAATTTTGATAAGAATTTTAAAATGACAGAAATTTCATACAATAACCCATATATAAAATTTACATGTGTCCATCATTGACATGTGAGAAGCACATGTTCTTTTAGTAACATGTGTTTCTCATATGCTTTTTAATAGCATTAATAAAAAAAAACATGTGCTTTTCATATGTTTAAGACATACGTCACTCTTATATGTGGGTTGTATGAAATTTCGTACAAATTAGTTTGTAAGAAATTTCTATCAATTTTAAAATACATAAATAATCTTAACGAGAAATAGGGTAAATGCAACAAAAGGAAAATTATTTATATAATTTGGATTGAAACTCTTTAGATTATTTTAGGATAATTTTTATTTGTGTCTTAATTAATTAATTAATATTTTATCATTTCAATATTAAACATCTTTAAAATTTTCCTCAATTTATTATATAAATGATTTAATTAAAAATAAAAATAAAAATTTCTATCAATAAATTTAAAAATAATTTGCTAGATTAGATGAAAGATATATTAATCCAACTGAAGAAAATTCTTCAAATCAATATATTAAAAATACATGTGATTTTCTTATATGTTTTGCTAATTCCATTAAAAAATCACGTAGAAATTTCTACTCTCTCGAATCTCGATTTCTCTCTCACAAAGTCAGACAGAGACTTTGTCTTTCTTTCAGTGCTGAAGCTTGAAATAAAAAAAAGAGCGTAGAGCTCGTTTCTTTTTCACAGTTTCAGATCTTGCTTGCTGTTCTTCTTCTTCTCCGAGACTGATCTCTAGGGTTTTCGATTTGATTTGATTCGATTCGATTGGATTATCGGAGCTCCACAACAATGGTGAAGCCCAGGTACTCGCGCTTACCGGCTCGGAAATCGTCGTCCTCGACGCTGGTCCTCACCATGCTCATCATGTTCACCTTCGTCATCCTCATCCTCCTCGCGCTCGGAATCCTCTCGATTCCCAGCACTTCCGGTGGCGATTCGCCCAAGGCCAACGATCTCAGCTCCATTGTGCATAATACTATACACAGGTATGTGTTTTTTGGATTTCGATTCTTATTTCGCAATGATGTTGGTGAATTTTTTTTTTTTGATAAGTATGATGTTGGTGAATTATTGTGATTTGTTTGGTTCTTGTTTTGTAGAAATGATGGAGATGAGGGGAGAGGAGAGCAATGGGTGGAGCTGATCTCGTGGGAGCCTAGAGCTTTTGTTTACCACAATTTCTTGGTGAGCTTTTTTGTTTTATCCTTCTTCTTTTTAAATTCATGTGGAGCTTCCAAATGTCGCTTAATTGTTTGCTGTTATATAGATAGGATGAATTCAGCCATTAGTGTTGCTAAATTTTTTACTGTTAATGTTGTTTAGTTTCTCTTAATTATACCAAAGTAGGATATGCAATTTCATGTGAGTAGAAATTCATTCAAGTATGCGATCTTCGCTGGCAACATCTGCTTAATATACTGAGACAGGAAAAGAAAGAAGAAAATCATATTTTGAAGTGCAGTAAAAAATGGCAACTAAGAATGGGTCTTACCTATTTAATCTTCGGATTTTAATGTGGGTTGTGTGGAAGAATATGTGAAATTCGGTATGAGCAAAGGTGAAAACTGTATCTGAATGATATGCATAGCCCTTGAGGAATATTGTGGATGAAATAATCATCCTTTGGTGGAACTCTGGGTCTTTACTATATTATAGGTTTTTTGGGAGTAATAATGCATTTCTATTTGTTTGAAATCATTGATGGTTTGATCAGAATGTTTAATGAGAATATGAATTTATCTATCTTATTCTGAAAATACGGTTTTGACTTTTAGGGGATTCTTTTTTGAACTTGGAATGAGCATGAAGAAATTAACAATACTTCAATGGATGGTAACAACCATTTCATCCGCCATAATTATTTTTATAGATAATTTTTATGAATAAAATAAAAAATCAAACAGCAATCCTATATTATAATTTTTGATAAGTGCAATCCTAGACTATAATATTAATAGGATGTTTAACAAAATTTGTTGTACAATTAAAAAAGAAGAAGAAGACTTATTCTTCTCTTAAGTTTAAGTTTAACTTAACTTTTTTCTTTAAGTAACTTTAACTTAACTAAAGAAGAAGAAGAAGAAGAAGAAGAAGAAGAAAGAAAGGAAAAAATGAATTAGGATTTTACCAGATAGGGTGCAAGTGGACAATTGAATGATAGGGTCCTTCGCTGTCAACAATTTAGACTAAAGGATTACTTCGAGTGATGCCATCTCGTGATTTGATTTAATATGAATAACCAGAAAACAAGTTCTTGTTGAAGTACGTGCTTTATTATGTTGGATGGGGTCTTAGGATACTCCTGATTTGCATTTTCTGTTAGATAAATTTGATCTGGTGTAACCTAAAATTTGGCAAATGCTGAATATGGTTTAACTATTTGGGCAGACCAAGGAGGAATGTGACCATCTAATTAGTCTTGCGAAGCCGCACATGCAAAAGTCAACAGTTGTGGACAGTGAAACTGGAAAAAGTAAAGATAGCAGGTGTACAATTCTTTCCACTCTTTTCTCGTGCCATCTGTGTGTAATCTCAAAGATGGAACAGGGTTTGTGCCATCTGTGTTTCTCTTCATTCCATTGATTACCTTTGTACGCAGGGTTCGTACAAGCTCTGGAACATTTCTGGCAAGAGGACGTGATAAATTTATTAGGAACATTGAGAAGAAGATTGCTGATTTCACCTTTATACCTGTGGGTATGCATTTTTTGGTCTCCTATGCTTCTTTATGTTTTTTCTTGCTCAAAATGGAAGTTTCAGTTTCATCCTTTGTGTAAATCCAGGATATATATATATATATTTTTTTTTCTCAGTGTTACTTTTTTTTAAGCACATATCTTATTTCATTATGGCTTGTTGTCCAGTGGCGCCAATATCCAGTAATTTGGTTTTTCTCATTATTTCAATCTCTTAGCATTACCATTTTCCACGGAAGAAATTTAGCTTTTGATTTTTCTCCTGGATAGGAAGAAATTTGGGAATAGTTATTTATTATTATTCTTTTATATATTTCCATCTGAAGATGATAAAGTTGGAAATGCATTTGGGAAGTCCCTCTTAGGAAATGAAGGAAAGTTCATGTGCTCACAATTGTTGCCTGTTAATCTTCATCCTCGATTAATTATTTGGAAGAATGAGGGAATAGAAGGGAAAAAAAAAAAGCGTGGCTGTGGCTTTTGGTTGTATCTGTTATTTGTTGTTGTATAAGTTATAAGCTGTTCATAAACAGAGAACGGGGAAGGACTTCAAGTACTCCACTATGAAGTTGGACAAAAATATAAGCCTCATTTTGACTACTTCAATGATGAGTTCAACACTAAAAATGGGGGTCAGCGCATGGCTACAGTTCTTATGTATCTGTGAGTGACATAACATTTTGCCTTCTAAATTCTCTTGACTCTGATGCATTTGTTGGAGGCCCAAATATTCTCTTTCAGTAAAGTTTTCTCTTCCATAATGGTACAGCTCAGATGTCGAAGAAGGGGGCGAGACAGTGTTTCCTTCGGCCAAGGGGAATATCAGCTCTGTGCCTTGGTGGAATGAGCTATCTGATTGTGGAAAAGAAGGACTTTCTGTGAAACCAAAGATGGGTGATGCTCTGCTTTTCTGGAGCATGAAGCCTGATGCCACTCTAGATCCATCAAGTTTGCATGGTTAGTTATCATTGTTAATCATTAAGATGTTGAAAGCAGCTAGTTCAGTTTCCAGTCATTTCCAGACCAATATGCCTTCATTATTGAAAGAGTGACATGTCCCTTGTGTTTAGCATTTTCTAAACAACATCTTCTTAATTGGATCCTTTTAGAGTTCATTATTCACATTATGTGAGTCATCATACAATTACTAATGATGAGTTCAATTCTTCTGTTTTCTTCAGGTGGTTGCCCCGTGATTAAGGGGAACAAGTGGTCAGCTACTAAATGGATACGTGTGAACGACTACAAAGTTTGAGCTACTATGTGAAAGGTAATTATGTATACCCGGAATAGATGATTAAGAAATCATTAGTGTATTCATTTTCAATTAGCAAATAAGTGGTTGTTAGAGTTGAAGTACATATTAGTTTCCATGATCTGTTTAGACAAGCGTATTTTGGAAAATATCAAGATATTGAGTGCTACATCCATTTGGAGATATGTTGACACCATTTATTAGGATATCCTATTATCTTTGCTTAACTACAGTTTCCTCCAATTTCTTCCCAAAATTGAAAACGAAACATGATATTTGAGAATGGATGGCTGGTTTTATGAATGGTAAAGATCTTGATGGTTGCAATTTTACAAATATGGATTCCACAAACCACAGAATTTGTGGCCGAAATTGATATTGAGACCATAAGGATTTGACAGGAAAAACTGTATTTAGATGACTAAGAAAACTCTGAATTTTAACTCATAGAATTATCAGTAATGCTGCAACTGAACTAACAGGAACGAATATTGATCTAGTCTACATTCTCTTCAATAAAATATATCGAAGCTTGATGCTTTTTCTTCGTGTATGGTTTTGATTCCTCTAGAAGCCTATACACCGAAAGGCCTAGTCAGCAGTTTCTGATCCTTTAGACCTTTTTGAAGCAAATGAGAGGATAGTTAAATCTTTTTTTTATTTTTTTTTTTATTTTTTTTTTTATTTTTTATGAATAAGAGAGGATAGTTAAATCTGGGGCACTGGAAAACATTTAGCAATGCATTTGATATCATTCCAAACATTGGTGGAGCAGTTTTGATGCTGGAGACTATTGGATTGATTTCTTGTTTTAAGTATGCCAAAATAAATGAAGAAAAAACCCTAAAAACCTTGGTTGGGTTAGGTAGGTATGGTCTTGCTATGCGGAATAAGATCCTCTTAAAAATGAGTCATTTCATGGTCATGATTTAATGTTGTATGTAACGGTGTAGATTATGTCACATGATAAATATGTTGGCATGCCATTCAAAAAATATAAATGATATGGCATCATTTACAATATCAGATAAAATGACATTAAATCATGACTATGAAATGGAGAGGATCCTTGTTGCGCAATGTTAGAGTTGCAATCTTGGTAAATGAAATTATCAGTTGAACTAATCATCCCCTTTTTAAATTTATTTCCTACTTTTAATATTTTTGGTGTAACGTTCTTGAACTTGAAATTGCTCACTTCAGATTTCATTATTTTTATGCGCTTTATTGAATACACCTGTTTTGTACACTCAAAAGTTGATGATTGGTCTTGTTGGGCAGGTTTGAATGTGTTCTCCTCTCATTGTTGTACTCTTAAGTCTCACGCAGAGCTCCAGCCTAACGGGGCTTAAAGTCTCATATGTAACCTTCTACACGGAGCTCGATGCCTTCATGCCATAAATTCTGATGTACTACTCCCACTCCTTTGCTCACATTTTTGTTTTGAGGGCCCTTCTTGTTTATGACCACCAACGTAATAAAAAAAAATAAAAATTGAAATTTGTATTTGTATTTAAATCTCATGGAAAGGTTTATAGGACATTTGATGACAAGAAATATGCCCCATTAAGACAAGAGACAATATATAATGAATATATACTGTCTTTCTTTCATCTCTCTGGTTCATGCAATCCTACCCTAATCTACCTTTGGAGCAGCAGTTAAAATTGCAAGGACGATTGTTTGAAAGAATTTCTAGTGTCCTAAGAGGGGTATGAATTAGTGGATGAATGAGGTTTGTTTGGAGAGATGGTGCAGCATCAGACACATCATGCCACAAACCTTTAATGCAATGACAAGTAGTTGAAGGAGGTTCGCGATGACACCTAATCAAATCAGGTCAAACAGGATAGCCTAGAAAGAAAGAAAAAAAGTCGGTGCTACCATAAGGCCTCTAGGGATGGAGCAGCCCCAACTTCCATAGGTCCTTGGTTCGACCGCCTAGCGAGAATTGAGGCCCTTTTACGGGTGTCTCATCCCTAAGACTTGCTTGCTGCGTATGGAGTGCCCCGTAGTTCCCTCGAGTGCCAGTGGCAGAGAAGAATGCCATCAACTAGGGTGCTAACTGTGCTATTGGCCACTAACATCTCGTTGGCTGGCCGCTCCGCCTCCGGATTTTAAGTTTTATTATCCAAACCGTCTACTTTGCTCCACCGGAAACCTAACCCCTTCTTCTATCTTATGTACTCTCTTGCTCCTATAGCTCCAGCCACGTGCTGTAATAGGTTGCTTCTCGGGTGAGCCACCCCAAGCGGTGCAGCTGAGCCAAGGGCCAGCCAGGTTTAAATTCGCCAAGCTGGAAGGACGGACCTATGTTTTTTCTTTTCTTTTTCTTTTTCTTTTAAGTCCGAATGGACAACCTTCGGTTAAATATAATAAACATCGAAATCAGATAGGATTTTGCATATATAGTGAAACATGCTTTTGACGAAAAGATCGACTTGGGTTACAGTGATGATCGAAATCCGTCGAAGACAATGGTGCATAATGCATTGCAGTAACAGGCTATGAGGATTCATGCAAACAATAAAATATTTGGAATCCTGAATCCGTCAAACTAAATAATGGAAGACCATGAAGTCAACACTGGCTTAGTAGTAATGAGAGTTTTATATCGGAAACGACACAATCGTGTCAAACACTTGGATATTTCCACTACATCCACCAGCTTCCATCCGTTTATTCATAAGATAGCTGGGTTGTGCTCCAAAACTGTAACAATGTCCAATGTTTCCCAACTCACATGGATTATTTCGACAGCAAAATAATCGGAAATTGACTAGCTGCCTTGCTAATTGACTTGGCTGATTCAATGTTTTGCATTGATCAAGTTACGGATGACGTATTGTAAAATGCCTCCGTGATTGAAATAAGCCAGCTCCACCTGCATTGGAAGCAACCAAAATTTCAGGTTGGAAGGGGAGATTTTAAGCAACTGGCTTTCAACAGAGATAAGGCGGATTCAATGGAGAAGCCCGAGTCTGATCGGTTACCTCTGTGTCAAATCTAAGTGTACATGTGAATGATTTGCCTTTGTCCGTCACCACTGTGACATCTTGACCAGGTCTAATTTCATTCACACTGCTTGGAAGATCGATGTTGTATCGTTCATGGCCAGTCAACCCGAGAGTCTCAGCATCCTCCCCAGCCTTAAAACATAGTGGAATGATACCCATGCCCACCAAATTACTGCGATGAATACGCTCAAAGCTCTTTGCTATGACTGCTTTCACACCCTAGAACCAATTACCATGCGAAGCCATTACACAAAAGCCCAAAAACAAACTGGAAATTGAATGGATTGAAATGCTTTGAAAGATGTACCAGTAGCATTGGCCCCTTGGCAGCCCAATCGCGAGAACTTCCACTCCCATACTCAGCACCAGCTAAAATAATTGTATCATGCCCTTCACTCTTGTATTTCTGTCAATAAAAGGAATCAAAGAACCAATGCATATGTTTATGGACTTCATCATGTAAATACTCGACCAGCAAAGTTTACAGACATATGGAGCGAACAATCAGAAATACATGATGAAGTAAAACTGTATACAATGAACCAGATCATCCTTAAAATAAACATCACTTGTTAACCTAGGAGTCTCTGATAAACCGGTATTATCACAACTGATTAACCTATATCAAAATCTAGGTGAGTTTGGATGGCTCACCATTGAAGCATAAATAGGGCAACCATTAAGGATTTTAATCGTTTTATGCTTGTTCAGTATGTTAATTCATGCATCAGAGATTGATAAATCCTTACAAATGACTTAATCAAAAAAAAAAAAAAAAATCCTTACTAATAACCCTATGTCAAAGGTGAGTTCAGATGAAATTACCATGGCAGTATCAAACACAGAGAGTTTCTCGCCAGTGGGAATATGAATGGTTTTTGGTCCAACTTCTCCTTGCAATAGTTTGTTGACAATGCGAATATTGGCAAAAGTGCCCCTCGCCATAACCTCATCATTACCACGCCGACTTCCATAAGAGTTGAAGTCTCTTCTGTCAACCCCACGTTCCAGAAGGTATCTGGCTGCAGGACTGTCTTTGTGGATGCTACCAGCTGGTGAGATGTGATCAGTAGTAATGCTATCACCAAAGTTGAGCAAGCAGTAAGCATTCTTCACTCCATGAAGGCCTGGAGGAGACATGCTCATATCTTTAAAATAGGGGGGATCATGTATGTAAGTTGATGTTGGGTCCCAGGCATAGAGAGTGCCCGAAGGTACAGATAATTGATTCCACATTGGATTTCCCTTGGTGATTGCTTCATACGTAGCCCTAAACATATCAGGCAGCACACTTGATTGCACAACCTAAAAGAAAGAAGAAAAATGAGAACGTTTAAAACCTTTTAATCTGAATGCAAAATGCATACTAAATCAGGTTGAGCAGCTCACATGTGCTACTTCTTCATTTGATGGCCAAATGTCCCTGAAAAATATCTTCTTTCCATCTTTCCCCAACCCAATTGGTTCTGTTTCAAAGTCAATATTTACCTGCACAAGTGCCCCTAAATGAGAGATATGCTTCCCAAGTGCATGTGTTTGCAACGATAAAAGCAACATACCGTCCCAGCAAGAGCATAGGCAACCACAAGGGGAGGAGAAGCAAGATAATTGGCCCTTGTTAAGGGATGCACACGGCCCTCAAAATTCCTATTTCCAGACAATACAGCTGCAGCTACAATATCTGGAAATATGCACAAGATCAGAAACCATTACTCCGAAAACTCTCATGAATAGCATCCAAACAAGCACCAAGTATAAGAAAGTGTCTACCGTTATCTGTAATTGCTGATGCCACAGCCTCATCAAGATCTCCTGAATTCCCAATGCAGGTTGTGCAACCATACCCAACTATATGAAACCCTAGCTGATTCAAGTACTTCTGCAAGTCACTGCAGACACAAAATGACTCAGGAATTACGCATACGCTTGCTTATGTAGTCTGAATATGGTATTTTAGATCCGCAAAAAGTACCTTGTTTGCAAGTATTTGGTTACAACACCAGAACCTGGAGCAAGACTGGTCTTAATCCATGGCTTCACCTGATAAAAGATATATCCCCATATGTAAAAGTTCAAAACAATTGAGAATAAGAACACTTAACGTTTCCTTCAACAATTTCTCAAAATTATCTTAATTGCAAAACTTCATGTATAAGATAGAACAACAAAACAGACAAAACCAATATTCCAACCAACATCATTAGTCACATGGTAGTCCAAATAGATGTATGGTTTCTTTTAGCATAGCTTAGACTGTCCCACACGAGTGCTTGCTAATGCAATTCATCTAGCACAAAACTTATTAACTGCAACATCATGGTATCTCTAGAGACTGATCTTCTTATTGGAGCTTGCATACTTACTTTGCTCATCACTTATCAGAACAATTAGAATAGAAAAAAAATGAAGAGGTACCAAAAAACAGAGACATCTAACCTCCAATCCAAGTTCACAGGCTTTCTTCGCAACTAGTGCAGCTCCAAGCATTACACTAGGATTTGAGGTATTTGTGCAACTAGTGATAGCAGCTATAACAACATCCCCATGCCTAAGCTGCACTGGGGTCCCGTGGAATGTGAACTCTGCAACCTTATTCTGAGATTCCTTTGGTACAGCAAAACCCTGTTATACCATGAAAGATAGGCAAGCACAAAGAGAGGGGGGGCAATGATGGCTGTTATATTACGTACAGAAGGAATAAGAAAGAATCAAAAGCACGCACACTCACAGAAGCAAGCACAAAGTCAAAAGTACGACACTGAGGAAAGAAATCATTAACAATATACTTATGGGTTGTGTGGTGAAATTGAAAAGTAGAGAATGAATCAAAAAATTTTAGGGTTGGTGGATGGATCAAGCCCTGCCCTGCTGCTTCTCCCTTATACACCACAATGTTAAGGATGAAATTTTTCCTCCAAATTGGGTTGAAGAAATTTCTTCCAACTTAGTATATAAAATTGTCATGTGTCCCTTAAAATGTAAGAAGCACATGTTTCTTAATAGCATGTGAGAAGCACATTTTTTTTTTAATAGAATTTCCTCCAACTCGGTTAATTTTATTAAAAAAGCACGAGCTTCTCACATATTCATTGAAAAAAAAAGTTCAAGGAACGCATGACAATTTTATAGACTAGATTGAAAAAAGTTCCTCCAACCCAATTTGGAGAAAATTGTGTCCCAATTTTAAACTTTATTTTTGCAGCAAGTCTAGAAACATGACAAACAATTTTCAGGCAGAAGTCAGAGCATTCCATGATGTCCCAGCCTAATATGGAAGTATATCCTGAACCGCCCATAGAAAACCGTGATTGATTTAATGATATTCATCATCAAGTTACTGTTGGTCCCACTCATTTTATCATTTTTCTCTTATATGCTTTTCGCATCCTTAATATAAGCTTCTGAAGCAATGGGCATAATATAGATATTTTTTAACCTTCCATCAGTGATGAATGATAATTGTCTCTAATGTTAATAATTTTTACTCTCCCTATACAATGTTTAGCAGTGCCAAATAGTATTCTGGAATAACATTTTGAGCGGTCCCATGCAGTACACAGGCAGCTGTATGGATCTCAAGCAACCCGAACAATTAACCACAATTGGCAATAAGTTTTGAAAATCTCACCTTAAAACCAACTTTATTATTCAGGCATGCATGCCAATCCACTTTCATCTCTTTCAAAGGAACTCGATCATGTGGCCTGCAGAGAATCTGATTCTGAGAGGCACATCATGGAAGATTGAAAATACAAGAGTTCACATCAAGGGTGTGACTGACAGCCAAAACATATATTGAAAAATGTACCTCTTTGGACCAGATACACAAGGTTCGACATCTTCAAGATGAAGCTCTAGATAAGAGGAGTAAACTCTCTCAACTTGAGGCTGAGTTCAGGAAGCAGATTAACAGTCAGAATCCATATCATCATTTATTTTTTTGAAAAGTAGAATCCATATCATCATTTATGTTGCATGAATGTAGCGTCTACGTAAAATATATGCATAACTTGCCTCATTGTAGTCCACAAACATCTTATTAGCACGTAAATAGGACTCTATCATAGCAATCTGCATCAAAATTACAAGTCAGTTTACGTTGGGAAAAAAAAAAAAAAAGATTAAATAATGGCTTACAGTGTCATCAGTTCTGCCAGTCAGCCTCAGATATTGCAGAGTGACATGATCAACAGGAAAGAAGCCCATGGTTGCACCATACTCAGGAGACATGTTGGCAATAGTGGCACGGTCTGCTAATGACAACTCACTCATGCCTTCCCCTGTATGACAGAGTAAAGACCAACATAATGTTAAGAGAGATTAAGAAAAAAGACGACATTGACTACCAAAAAAGTTAAAATAACATATTAACATGATTGCATTGATGGATTTACCATAGAACTCCACAAACTTGCCAACTACTCCATGCTTCCTTAGCATTTGAGTTGCTGTCAAAACCAGGTCAGTAGCTGTCACACCATCTCTCAGTTTTCCTAATAATTTAAACCCTACCACACCAGGCAGAACCATGCTCATGGGCTGCATACAAATGAAAAAAGTCAAATGAGCATTTTTTGAGAAGAAATACTTCTAAAAATAAAAATAAAAGTATTTCTTGACAAGAAACTTCGGAAGTAGTGAAATTAAAACAAAAGTCAAGGAGCATATTTGCAATATACGTGTGTACTCATGAATTATTTCAATATAGGCAATGAAAATGTTCAATAATCTACAAGACTATTGCAGCAAGTAATGCATTTGTGTCAGTTAAGTACTTGATTAAAGAAACATGCCATTCTCTAATCCCAATAACCAGATACAGCATTCCATAGCAAATAGTTTTACCTGGCCAAGCATTGCAGCTTCTGCTTCTATCCCGCCAACTCCCCATCCAGCAACACCCAATCCATCTATCATAGTTGTATGTGAATCTGTTCCAACAACACTATCAGGGTAAAGCATGCCATTTGTGTTGAACACGACTCTGCCAAGGTATTCTAGATTGACCTGTAAATCAACACCAGACACCTCATTCATAGAGTTAAGTGGAATTGCAGAAAGTGAACAAACCAAACTGGTCTTCGCAAACCTAAGAGATCACTAATCACAAAAGGAAGCATAAATAAAAAAAAAGAAAAAAAAGGGCACAAAATGCACTTCTCAAATGATGCAATTACCTGGTGCACTATCCCTGATCCAGGAGGAACAACAAGCATATTATGGAATGCATTTGATCCCCATTTGAGAAAACCAAACCTTTCTTTGTTGCGCCGGAACTCAAATTCCATATTTACCTGCACTGCATTTTCTGATCTTGCCAAATCAACCTGAACTGAGTGATCAATGACAAGATCAACAGGAACCTGCATTTGCGAAAATCACATTACCATTTCCATGAGCATTAAAGCAGGAAAAAGAAAAAGAAAAAGGAAGTGCTAAACAAACAGAGAACTAGGAATGCCAATCTAAATCTATCCATGGGTCAACTTACCAAAGGGTTAATTTTATTAGAATCTCCACCAAGATTGTTCATAGCATCTCGCATGCAAGCAAGATCAACAACAGCAGGTACCCCAGTGAAATCCTGAGAACAAGAGTTACATCACAATGATTTTTACCTTTCATAGATAACATTTCAGAAAATCTCACAAAACAAGATTGAACATCTACTCAGTAGCTCACCTGCAGAAGCACTCTGGCAGGCTTGAATGGAATTTCCACCTGTTTGGGAGAGGTGATCTCCCAATCAATGATCTTCTCAACATCCTTACTCTTAACCTGAAACTCATCACAGTTACGAATCGCCGATTCGAGAAGTATCTTAATAGAGTAAGGAAGCTTATCTGCAACACAAACATCAATACCACCATCAAAATCGTACAACTCTGCATAAACCACCGCTCCTTAAAGAAGAAAAAGAAAATCACACGAATACAACCAATTAACTGTAAAACAAAGATTAAGACTCGTCATCTAATAAGTCTCGTAAAATATATGATGTTTACGCATAAACCAATAAAAATTTTGAGTTTTATCACGCTATTTTGAGCAGTTCTATATCATCAATAACATCTAGTAGAGTTACATATTACGTAATCACTTCTAATTGATCTACTCTGCAAGAGGAATTAAACAATCAACTCCAATCTTTGATCAACGTTAAGAACTTTACTACAGTCTTCTCCTATTTCATTATTGAGAACTGAGAAAACAAAAGCTTCAATTAAAGTTAGTCCAATGGATCAATTTGGCCTAAGAATACCACAAAATAAAATATTTTCTCTTTCATTTTTATTTTCTTTCTTATCCTTACATTCCGCACCAATTTTCTAAGCAAACAAACAGAAACCAGTAGAAAATCACAACTACTAACCGATTCTAGGATCGTTGAGAGCTGGCAAGCTGTAGTATTTGCCGAATTCTCCACCGTCTGGTTTCTCGAGCGTCTTCAATATCCTCTTGAACGGGTTCTCACTAGCTGCGATCCACCAAACACATCAAAACGAAAACAACAGAAGCAGATTTGAAAGCAACCGAAACTTTGAAACCTGAACTTTTGCCATCAGGCACAAGTCCAAACCATCAAAATACAAAGAAAAAGAAGGATCGAATTCATGTATACGATGAGATTACCCATGCTGACGATCGGAGCTTCGAGTCGCTTAGCAGAGTGAGGATCTGTCACTGTTTTGAGAGTGAGATCTACAGCTATAAGGTTCCAGAAAGAGAGCGAGCGATCGAGAGAGAGAGAGAGTTGGTTAGGGTCTTGATTTGGAAAAATGGGAGTTTGGTTGGGATTAGAGAGAGAGAAGGGGCGGTGTAGATGGTGGGAAAGTGCAGTTTGACATTAAGGTGGTTTGTCTGTATATTACGAGCGATGCTACGTAGCCTGGACTAAGTCTGAAATGTTGTGGTTATCTTCCTAGCGAGGTAGGCTGATGCGGCGATTCCTGGTGCCTGATGGGGCTTCGCTTTTCTTTTGGTATATACGTGGACTTGACACGTGCATTTCCAGTAGTCTACGTCCTAGGATTCTTTTGATACTGGACATTTTCTTTTGATACCGGACATTATTCGGTATTCAGTTTGAATTTTTTACTCAAAATAAATCTATTAATAAATAACTCAAAATAGAAAACATTTTTTTTTAATTATATTTTTATTTTAAAAAAATAGATGCTTAATTTTTGTACAGATAATTTAAAAAAAATTTAAATAAACTCTAAAAGACCATTATCTGTAATTCTACCTAACAAGTATCCACTTTTCTCTCTTTTATTTTTTTCCATTCAAACTTGGAATCTAACTGGAGACTTGCGATAAGTATCAATGAAATGAAACGTGGAAGTGCTGGGCAAAGAAATCGGACATCTTAAATTGAACTCACTAAATTTACTATCTTTTTAGGAGTCACTTGAGTATTGTAGGGTATTATTGTTTTTACTACAATTTATTTATTTTATTTTTTTATCTAAATTGACATAATAATTTACGTGATACTTATCGTTTCAGTTACTAAAATGTGAACGGTCACGTGAAAATTATCGTAGTACTTATTTTATAAAATATGAATTGACACATTAATTTATTAAAAAAATTATAATTAAAGTTATATCCTAAATATTTTTCATCTTACAATCTATCTCACGTTATTTTTTTCCGAGTAATACAAGGAAACAATGGAATATTAAACACTGTGATCTTTTCTACTGTTAATTCAGATGGTATAGAGAATGGGGCAATAATTTAAAATGCCTCCAACTACACAGTTAGAAGCGGCTCACTTAACAATTTTGTGGGCATATAAATTGGCACTTCTAGATTTTTTTATGCAGTCCAACTTTGAACAAGCTCTAGCTGCTGTGAATGTCAACTGTGATGGGGGAGAAGGTTCAATACAAGAAAAAATTAGCTTTATTAATGGCTAAGATGGTGATTATGGGGTCTCGATCCTTCCAAGAACAAAGAGTTACAACCCTTTGAGATTGCAAGTTTTACAGCTAATAAGACTGTATGAGCTTCCCCATATTGGCATCCATGCATTGAAGGTAGTCGGCTGGTGATGGCTGAGACAATAATTCCACTGGGGTTACTAAAAACTACAACCGCAGCAACAAACAAGGGTGAAGGGTCTAATAGTAGCATTGAAGTTCAACCTTACATAGCCTAAGAATGGAGAATGCCGTATCTCAAAGCTGCCAAGCCAAAAAAAAGTGAGCTCTAACGGTGAGTGAGATTTGCTTCAAAGATGCCATATCTCAAGCTTCTTCTTCTTCTTTTGTTTTTTTTTTTTTAAGGTAATTATCTCAAGCTATTTATATACACTGGAATAATAATATAGACCTTCACGTTATGCATCATCATTATGATCCGGGAAAATGAATCCCAAACATGAGGCCCACGCTAGATGAGCCCACACATGGTATAGTTTAGGCCAGTGCAATAGCGTTGTTTCGGCCCTTTTGGGCCAAAATGGGTTGGCTTGTCAAACTACTCCCGAATTGAGTAGGTATGGCCTCGGGGTCTTGCCTTCCCTCTAAAAGAGGGTGTCTTTTGAGAAAGAGTTTTGAGAGATGGAACGAGAAAGGAATTGATTATGGTAATATAAAGTGGGAATTGATTATGGTAATATAAATTAAAAATGAATTTTATTTTGGTGTAGATTAAACTTACATATTTAAAGTGTGTTTGGGGTTGCAATTTTACTGGCCAAAAATTTTATTTTAAATAAAATCGTAAGAAGTGTATTGTTTTGGGAGTGCATTTTTTAAAATCTGCGATTTGAAACCGTATAAAAAACTGCATTTTCAAATCGTATGCATTGTGTACGTTTTTTGAAAATTCACTATTTTAAAAAATAAACTACGATTTTAAAGGTTAAATTGTAATTTTACCATACGTTTAACTACATTTTTATAAATTGTGTTTTCAAATTACAGGTTTTCAAGTCGCATATTTTGAAATTGCAAACCGAAATGAATTTTTAATGGTGTATATGTTGTTACGTCATTTAAAATTTTAAAGGATATGGCACCATATATGTTGACGTGGCAATATATACATTATTAAATGTAACCAAAAAAAAAAAAAAAACCTTGACCATAAAATGAATCATTTTTATTTCAAGTAGAATGAAGAGGATCGCATGCCTTAGCATTAAAGTATTTATTAAATTACTAAGTTTACTCTTTTTTATTAGCTTAAACTTTTTAAATAAGTGATGATTTAATATAGTATTAAATTCAAAGGTCATTAGTTTGAACCCTGACTCTAACGTTTACCTCTCATTTCGATTAATTATTTTACGTGTTGGACCTTGCTTATAAAGGCTCATTTGAGCCCACACGTGATGGTGAATATTAAAGCATTGATAAATGATTAAATTTAAATTTATTTATTCCTATCGGCTTAAGTTTTTTAGATAAGTTGTGATTTATCACTTAATGATTAACTTATAGTTTTCTTATTGGAATTTTGGGGGGTTCATCTCATAAATTTATTTAATTTTTTAAAAAATGAATTTTTAAAATTTATTTTTTCTCTCTTAGGGCGACATCCCTAGAGGAGAAGGTTGTTTTTGTCTTGTCCTGTTTTGGAATTAAGATGTAGATTTCTTTTTTTTGTTGTGGTTTTTATCCTCTGTGCGTTGGATTGTAATTCCCTCTATGAGTAAAGATTGCCGACGTGTGGTAGGAATCAAATTAGGCGGCAGACTGAGACAAAAGTGGTTACACTTAGTTTGCTAGTATGACAGGGATGGCAAGAAGTTTGGGTGAGAACCAAGGGGATGTGATCATGTTTGTAATTGTTTTACACGAGTCGTGGGCTTCAACCGATAACAATATTCTTTGAATGGGGGATAAATTTATGGAGAAGTTTCTTAATTGGTTGTAAACCTCCAACATGGAGATTGTATTGGAGGAAATATAGATGTATGGCGAGAATGTTTCTTGAAATATCTGGAAAACTGTTTCTTCAGGGTTTAGGACTCTGTTTTCTGTAGAACAATTTGCTCTCTTGGTTTGATGAATGAAATATAATCTTTATTTCAAAAAAAAAAAAGGGGGGGGGGGGTGTCTAAGAGTGGTCCCACAGTAGAAAATTGATAATAACTTAAAAGTGCATGTTTTATCTGTTAAAATAAGCATTATCATACTATGTTTTATTCTAATTTTTGTATTTAATATTTAATTGTGGAATATTGTTTAATTATTAAAATTAAGCTTAAATTGATATTAATGAAATGAATTGTTTTTTTTTTTTTTTTTTTTTTTTTTTTTTTTTTTTTTTTTTGTAGAAGACCGAAAGAAAAGAGGAAATAAAAAGAGAAGAAAAAAAGCTAGGGACATGCATGTCTTTTCTTGAGAATTAAGAGAGCTCATATTCTTTCCAAGAAGAGGATCATGTATGATTTTTTCCTTGATAAACGAAGCAGCAGCTGTGATTTATTTCCATAATGAACTGGCAGTACCACATAGTGATCAGACATTATTTACTTCCAAAACTGGCAGAGGACGTGATTATTTCTATGAATACCTGCAATACAAAGTTATATTTTCTCGTCTCTTGTACACATCTATGGGCGGCATCAAATAGAAAAGTCAAGTTTCTTTAATAAGGAAAGTGCGGCACTGCAGACCTAGCCAAATTGTCTATATATATGCTTTCTTTTTTTTTGGAAGATGGGGCAGAGAGAAGAGCCAAGGAGCATGGAAGAGCATAGAGGCGCAGAGTTTGAATTTTTATTTTTTTTTGTTTTCAATTATATATATTTAGTACTTTGATTATGAAATTTATTTTCATAAACATGAGTGGATAATCCTTTACCTAGGGATAGAGGTGAAGCCTAGTATTTTTATTATGTCTTCTTGGGACTATTTGTTTTTCATAGATGAATGATTAAATTTTAGGGATGATTTTTATTTGAGAGTAATTTAATGAGACAAGTTTATTTTGATTCCTTATGATTTTTTATTTTTTTATTTTTTATATCAAATGCTTATTTTGTTTGATTTGATATGATTCAAAAATATATGGAATGCTTAATTTATTGTTTCATGTTTTTTAAATCAAATTCTCAATTAACCCATGTTTGATCTATTTTATATTTTTTTATGTCTCATGAATACGTAATAAAATACTAAGTGGATCCTTGAAACCTCAGTCTTCCCCAATATTATCTTCCAAATCAAATTTATTTATTTTAGCTTTATAGTTTACTTTTTAATTTAAATTATATTCCTTTGCTCCACTTTCGAGTGGAAACCAAAAGCAAAATTCTTATTTTTTTTTTCTTTTCTACATAATAATAAAAATTATTCTCTTGTATCTAATCATTCCCTGTGGATCGATCTCGGACTTACCATGATTTACTACTTGCGAAAACTTACACTTGGGTTTGCACCCTTTATGGTCCAACAGAAATTAATCATTTAATTAATATTTTAACATTATTCTTACGGGTGGGCTCAAAATTCTTTTGAATAAGTAAGACCTAACATGTGAAAATTTAATTTAAATTAATAAATGAATTATGAAGACAAATTTAAAATTATAAATGAATTATATATGAGGACAAAATTATACTGCATTAGTTGACTTTTCATCACTTAATTTGTTACTTCCCGTAATCTTGTTGAAGGAAGTCGAAGGTTGAACACTCGATCTGCCTTATTTTCTGCCTATAAATTTTTTTTATTTCTATTTTTATTTTTTATTTTTTATTTCTATTTTATTTTTGTGCAATGCTTCCTAGAGCTAATTATACTGTATTAGTCGACTTATCCCGTCACAAAGTTGTCAGTTGTCAATCATTAGTTTGTAGGTAAGTGTTTAGCTTAACCAATAACCACCAATAAGATAGGGATTAGGGAATAAAAAAGTGAAAATACCTTACACACATACAGACATACTAGAAATTTCCCCATGAGACATTACAAATTGAGCAGGATTAGATCACAAAAATCTTTGGTTCAAAATCACAAGATCTTTGGTTGTTAGGCTTAGATTTTTCTTAATTTTCTTATTCTCAGCCTTTGAGGGAGATTAATCAATTAGCCCACCGTATCTTTGGTGGTTGCAATAGGCAAGATACTTAATGAACAATACTAAAAATTACATTTTTCTTTTTTAAAAAAAAAAATTATTTTTTAAGTATTATTTATTTATATTTTTAATAGATCTATATTTTTTTGAGTAATGTTTCTTACACAACTCTCACACAACTTTTGCACAACTCTAACTACTTTTTGTTATGGTCAACCATTGGATTTGTTTTCCAACATGTGGGTCCTAAATATTCAATGGCTGATTTTAAAAGAAAGTTGTTAGAGTTGTGTAAAAGTTGTACAAAAATTGTGTAAGAAACATTACTCTATTTTTTTACTATGATCGATACATGTCGACTTCTTATTAGCTCTGACGCGGCGCCTAACAGAATCTATCAAAATTTTTAACGGAATTTGACTCTAGGAGCAATTTGTAAATTAAGCCAACTACAGGGATCTCTGAACTAATTTTAATACTAAAATGAACGATTTGTAATTTAAACAAACTATAGGAACCAATAATACAATTTTTCCTAAATTTTATCAAATTGTATCTCATAACAGATAATGCAAAAGATATAAATGGTTGAAAAAAAGAAAAAAGAAGTTACCCTCCAAAGAGTACTAGGAGCGTGATCTTTTTATTCATCCAAATAGAAATTATCTAAATTTCTTTTATATAGTTGGACTCGGAGAACTTACTAAAGGAAAATATATTCATTCTCTCGTAGGTTAAGCATTTTTTCCCTTTTTTTTTTTTTATTAAAAAGAAAAATTGGGTTAAGATATCCAATATCTAACTTAGCAACAAATTCAACAATAGTCATTCTGATCGATCTAATTATTCATCGCGTCATATGATGTAGGACTGTAATTATTATTAAAAAACAATTATTTTTAATCTTTTTTTATTCAGTTTAAATATTTTTAATATTAAATAAATACTAATATTTTATATATATATCTTCAATTTTAATATATTTATCATCCATACATCGTCATAAGAATTCTTTAATTCCAATATCCCTCCATAAACCATGTATATGAAATGAGGGTTACGTCCCCTATGACGTAAGAAAGTTCCGCATTGGACCGCGTATATGGAAAAGTCATGCATGGCTTGAATAGTCGGGAACCTTGAGCCACCGTATTTATGTGCTTGACAAAATTTTCTTCGTTCCGCGTAGATGGTATACTTTTAAACACCCGTTTCAATCAACCCGGCCGGCCGGAAAAATTAGAAAACACACGTTTTCAATCGAGACTGAAAAATTGAAAATTGAAAACACACGTTTTTAGTCATTATTACCTATCCCTAGACTGATTAATTAATATTTTTAATATTTTTTAGAATGTGCCAAAATTATAATCATGTATACCATTTCAAATGAAGCTAACTTAGTTTGTACTTATCCCCAACTATGGAGCCAAAAGCTCTTATAAATCAAGGTTGGAGGTTAAAAAAAAAATCCACCCCTGCTTAATTATTCCCAATTTTTTTTTTTAATTGTAGGTTGAGGTAGAAGCTGAATCTCTAGCAGTAAATAAAAAGTTTGATTGCATATTCCTTTCTCGAACGATGTTGATTGCATACTTATCCCTATACTGAATGATGCATGCATGTTACCATGTACAAATTGACAATTTTGCTAGAATTTAATAGTTCATGGATGTTGATTCCACTACGTTTCGTCGATCATCTTTCCTTTAGATTTATTTTGCCCTTTCTGGTTGGCGTTGAGCTTGAATTGCTACGGCCAAATTGTTGGTTGAACTTGAAGCTCAATTTCTTAATTAAGCCAATAAAAAAAAATGTGAATTTAATCATTTTTTGAATTACTTTTTGAAAAAATAGAAAAAAAAAATGATTATCAATCTTTTGTGAGAACCGATTAGTATTCTAACAATCCTTATTAAGTGTGGATTCAAGTGAAATAAAAAATAAATTGGAGAGTCAAGATTCGAACTTATCAATACATGTGCTATGATAATATGTCAAATCAATAATTATTTAATTAATATTCTAATAAAATATTTAGCATAAATTTGTTGGTAATTGAAAGATTTGAAGCTGAATTTCAGCCAACTTCTTAAATTGATCTAAAGCTCCTGTTGCTAATTGTTTCTTAAGCTTAGGATCATCCAGATTGCAAGTATATATATATATATATATATATATATATAGAGAGAGAGAGAGAGAGAGAGAGAGAGAGAGAGATTTAACTCATCTTCTGCAAATTGTCTGATCTAGTAAGAGTTTTTTTGTTTGTAAGTATCTAGTAAGACTAGTTAAGAGCACAGCCAACGATTTATAATTTAGTTGCTTTTAAAAAAATAGCGATTTCAAGACGTAGATAACGTAAACACAATTTTAAAAATAAAGTAAATGTTTGATAAAATTGTGGTTCAACCTTTAATTTAATTTAATTAATTAATTAATTAATTATTATTATTTTAAAAGCACTCTTCATTGTAATTTGAAAACGTATATTTTTCATATTTTCAAACGCATTTTCAAACGAGATGTTTTTCGTGATTTATTTAAAAACACGTTTTTTAACTTGTAAAATTGCAATGCCAAACACAACCTTAATTCATTCAAACTAATTGTATAAGATAGTCAAGTGGTTGCCTCTGCAAAATCGTGATGCCGAATGCACCCCTTCACCGGCCTCCCCACCCCCAGATCCACCACGAGCCACTCTAACCATCCCATCCCCCAACGCGTGTGGTCCACATGCAGCCCACCTTCTCCACTGGTTTGTGAGGCACACGCAACACCTTATTTGTTGGTGTACTTGTAGGTTCAAATATTTCCTCTAAAAGAGCCTGTCATTATCTCCTTCCTTAATAAAGTAGGAATAGTACTCTCTTATGTCCAAAGCTGTCGTGGAGCATGGTAATTTGTTTAGAGTAGTGATAGGCGGGGCAATCCAGCGGCCCCTGTCCGGCACTTTCCATTTAAATAAAATTTTTTTATCAAAAAAGTTTGCTGGGAGACGATAAAACATCCCCCAAGTATCATTTTTTATTTGTTTAAGGATGACAGAATATGATCTTCATCATTGCCTGTGCAACTTTATTTTAGCAGTTCGTTCATCGGACTGTATCACATAATTTCATACACTATAATTACTTGTTTTTGGGAGTTTGTTGAGTTCCACACCCTCTCATGTTATAGTTTTGGGTAATAATACTTTTTACACCGACTAATGTAACGTGTTTTAACTGTCTTTTCGTGTCAATTACTTAAAAAAATAAAAATAAAATCACTTAAAACAGGTTACGTCAGCCGATATTAAATGGCTAAGTTTTTTTTTTTTTTATTTATAAATTTGTTTATTTGTTTTTTCGAAGTGGCGGGAAAAAAGCACTATCCAACCACTAGATATCAAAAGCATGGGTCGAGATTGAATGAGGTCTCGAACAACCCACAAAAATAAATAAATAAGAGTTCTCTTATGGCCCCACCTACAGCTAGATTCTAGAATATATTTCTCGCTGCCAAATGGAAATTTAAGACAGTAGTGGTCCATAAATTGAAGAAAGAAAAGAAAAAAACAAAAAAAAAAAGTAAAAGAGAAAAATACACAACTTCTCTTAAATTATCATTTTATTGTCAATGTTCTTTCCAAATTATTAATTATGTTAACGTCCTCCTAAAGCTAACAAAAAGATAAAAATAATCTTAAAAAAGCTTAAATAAGACAAATATATCCTTATAAATTCGAAAAAAAACTAAAAAAAAAAAAATCAATTTAAAAAAAAAAAATCAATTTTTTTTGGAAAGATTGAAAATAAAAACAAAAATTAAAAAAAAAAGAAGAGAAAATGAAAATCCTAGGGGTGGCCCAAACTGAAAAATATATAAAAAAAAAAAAATGAAAAACCTTGGTTTTTGATTTTTTTTTTGATTTCGTTTTTATTTTAAAAATAATTTTTGTTTTTTTTTTTGTTTTTATATAATTTTAAGAATTTTTATAATTTGATGAAGGATATTTTTTCATTGAGAGACAATAATATTGTTTGATAGTTTAAAAAAATATTGAAATAATTGATAATTTGAGAAGCACAATAACATTTGTGTAGTATTTTAACTTTTACATGATAGTGAAGTCCACACACTAAGCCCCAACTTCATGCGAAAGAGATGAGTGCACATGTTTGACGCTTGCAGTGAAAGTAACCTTTCCCTTTAGGGTATATGTGATTTTCGAAAGTAAAAACACAAGGTCGTACCACTTGTACCATCCCCACATTGACTGTCTCTCTCTCTCCCTCATGGGAAATGAGTGACAGAAAAAATCAACAATTTGCTTGTTATTAATTTGTGGACGAACAATTCCCTGCAGACCACATCGAATCCTCAAGACCCAAAAGAAGCTTCATAGTTCATATTCTACATCAAGCCTACAATTTCTTTGATCCACAAGAAGAAAAAATGGGAACTTTGGTAGAAAGCAGTTAGAGAGAGAGAGAGAGAGAGAGAGTTGCATGAAGGAAAACGATAATAAAGCTTTAAATGCAAGGTGGTTGATGTATAGTCTCTTTCCGATATTTCTCTTTTCCCTTAGGGACTAAGCATATACCCATTTCTTCCTTTATTATTTATATTAGACCTTTGGAGCAAATCTTTAAGACAAAGGCGTACAAGACCCAGCTTTATGTGCTTTATTCTCGTACAAATCCTGATTACCCGGACAATGGATCTTATTGCACACCCATCTGTCTTAGCCTCCTCCTCATCGTCTATGTTTGTGAATTTCTTTGAAAGAGTTAGAGAAACCTTCCATTTCGCGGTGTCTGCGGTTATTGGGAACATCTTCTCTGCGATCTTCACCTTCTTCTTTGCATTAGGTTGGTTTGTCTCTTCCTTTTTCGATCTCTTTCATTGTTTTCTTGAACAGCATGTTCTACATGGATTATGCCCATGAATTGGCATTTGATTGTTGATCTGATTTTGTTTTCTGAAATGGGTCTTGCAATAAATTGGATTTTTGGGTTTTGTCTTGGTATAATGATCCCTATTACCATGGTAAACTGCTTGTTTTTTTTTTTTTTTTTTTTCTCATTTTGGGGTTTGATTCCTTTAGAAAATTGGATTTAAAAACTAAAATTGATCGGAATTTATTGAAGACGGAAATGAGCTTTATGGGGATAATGATATGTGGGTGGGGTACATAATATTTTTGGTTGGATTCTGAGTACAATCGAAGAGAACAAGTTAAGCATGTAGACAAAGGGGTGTGGAATTTGTTGCCCTTAATCTATGTTCAAAATACATCCAGAATTAAGTGTAATCTTGCATGTTTCCTTAGACGAATGAAGACATAAAGTACCTTCATTTCTGAATACTACTTCTTTTCCTAAGATTGATGCTGAAGGAAATGGCATTTGTGTTGGCAGTGGGCACCTTATTAGGAGCTATGACTGGAGCTTTGATAGGCCAAGAGACCGAAAGTGGCTTTGTTAGAGGGGCTGCCGTTGGAGCAATATCTGGAGCTGTTTTCTCCATTGAAGTCTTTGAATCTTCTCTTGTTCTTTGGCAATCAGATGAATCCGGTATTGGGTGTCTCCTCTACTTGGTAAGCAGTTTAGCTCCCATCCTCAATGTCAATTATCGTGATATAGTGTTGGTTTAGACGAAGAAAGAATTAGAGATTTGTTTGTTCATATTTGGCTAACCCTAAGTACCCAATTCATGATTCCATATAAATTGTACAGATTGATGTCATTGCAAGCCTTCTAAGTGGGAGACTTGTTCGCGAGCGGATCGGTCCGGCCATGCTAAGTGCAGTGCAAAGTCAGGTAATGATGCAATGCAAATAGTAGTACTCCTTGGTGGATTATGCCGATATGTTCTCATTTGCTTACAATTTCGTTGTGCTTAATCAGATGGGTGCTGTTGAAACAAGCTTTGATGAAATCCCTAACATCTTTGACACTGGCGGGGCCAAGGGTTTGCCAGGAGATTCAGTTGAAATGATCCCAAAGATCATAATTACAAAGAATGACAATGTAGATGCTTCTGGAGAGGAGGTCTCTTGTTCAGTGTGCCTTCAGGTTCAGCCATAATTTTCATTTTTTTTATATTTTTTTTTTTTTTACTTTCTCATAGACAAGTTGTGAAATATGCTTATCTAATCGACATTGTGAATTTCTGCATATTCAGGACTTTCAGCTCGGAGAGACAGTTAGATGCTTGCCTCATTGCCATCACCTGTTTCACCTACCTTGCATAGATAGGTGGCTCCTTAGGCATGGTTCCTGCCCCTTATGCAGAAGGGATCTGTGAACATTATTTCTGTAAATTACAAACTGAAGAAAGTTTTCTTTTATTATTTATACAGTTATTTAACTCTTAGGGCATTTGTATTTTGTTGTTACATTGTTGCTCTGGTAGTTGGAGCTTACCACGTTATGAGTTAGATCATTGTACTTCACATTGGCGATCATGTAAATTTTTTTTTTGAGTTATGACAGTTCTCATTGCTTCTTTTGATATGCAGTCACCTCCCTTTGTTTCATTCCTTTCTGCTGTTTGCGGGCAAACACACCAAACTAGAAAATTAAACAGGGCTATTAGTACTGTTACAATTTCTAATTACTGTATTGGTATTTGTTATTGATGCTAATACAGACTATTAGATTCGCCTTTATTAGGGTGTAGTATATAGCATTTTTTTTATAAATATTATAGCTTTTAATACAAATTCTTTACAAACTGAGGTGAATGGTGATACTTATCATTCAGCCACAAAATAATTAAAATGTACTTGTGAAATCTTGTTTTATTTTTTTGAAAAATACTTGGGGCACTACAATTTCTGTGTAAATTGATGTAACAATTTATAATTGGTGAAATGAATCAAATGATTAAGAGTATAGTCCAAATACTAATTAATTAAATTGACAACTCAATTTTTTCGTTTAATCATTTCAGTTTATAAAAGAAATGTAGTAAAAGGCTAAAAGCTGTAGTACTCTTATTAGCACACTCATGTGGACTGTCTTATGAGTTTATAGGATCCGAATCCTCTCCATTAGAACCATTTCATGGTGCATATTAAATTTTACAAATTTAAGGACATATAAATGACGTGATATCATTCACACCATTAAATGTGGCAAAATAAAATTTAAATCGTGATTTTTTTATTTATTTTTTACTTTTCTTTTTGGTGTACTCATAAATTTATTCATCTCTCATTTATGAGTGTAACAAACGATGGATTCCTGTGATAAATATGCCGGACGATGATAGACATATATTGGGTTCGTAATTAATCTTGGCTCAGATTTTGCCAACGAGGAGTGATTGGTGCACAATAGTTGTGCAACTGTTGTGCACCACTCTAGATACATGGGATGGGTCTCACGTGGGACCCATGTGATAGAACTCACTACATAGGATTCACTCCATGTCTCTAAGACCTTGCACAACTATTATGCAATAATCATTTTCCTTTGCTCATAGGATGCCCATGAATGTCATTGGAGATATCAAAACACAACAGAGGAGGTACAAACAAGAAAACACAACAATAACTAAATCAAAACAAGACCAATAAACCTAGGCTTAATAGATAGTTTGTTTCGGTAAGTTCACTTTTTGTATGGCCAAAAAAAAAAAAAAAAAAAGTTAAATTACAATTTATCTCAAAAACTTAAGCTAATAGGAAAAAAACAAGGTTCGAACTCAAGAATTTTGCTTTAACAATATCATATTAAATTACCATTTTTCTTAATAAGAAGAGGTAAATTTAATTACTTAATTAAGCTTTAATAAAATAAATATCCAAAAACAAAAACAGGCAAAACCAGATCGAGGAAACTCTCAAAAAAAAGAAAAAAAGGAAGGCAAATGAGTAGGAGGAAACTCAAAGGGGAAAAAAGAAGAAAGAAAGCACTGGACCAATAAAGTAATTAACTTCTATTTTCTCAGGTATGAATTATAACGTCAATAATTTATAGTATTTTCTTACAAGCAATAACGATAAAGAAGTTTAGTTCAAATAATACTTTATATTTTCTTATAAATAGTATACTTGTAAGTTGTAGCCTTGTAGGTGGTTGAACCTCCAATCCTCCATAGAATTTATAGGTATAACTTCCATAATAAAGAAAACAAAGAATATTTTATTGCCTCTGGAACATTTTTCTTTCCCAAGTTCCTGTGTGCAGGGGTGAAACTGGAACTTTAGATCTAGGGGCAAAATTAAAATAATATTTTTTGGGGAGGTGAAAAGTTATTTTTTAAAAATTTGTAAATAGGTTTATAAAAAAAAAAAAAAATCATGGGACTGGCCGACTAACTGTTGGAGCATTTTTTTTTTTTTTTGGAGGGGAGCCCCAACGAGGTTCTGGCCCTTGCCTAGTTGCCTTGCCCTATGTGCATGCCTTTTAATTTTTAATTTTTTTTTTTTAACAACTCTCCTAAATAAATGAGGGACAAATTTTCGTTCTTCCCAATCAGTCTCTTTAAACTGATAAGAGTCTATACAAGTGAATGAAATGTGAAAATCATATATTATATTTAAAATACATAAAAAAATTACATATATTACAAATACATATGCTTAATGAATTAGGTGGACGAAAATTCATGCACCTACAACACGGCAATTAACTTGCACCACAAAAGGCAAAAGCTTTTTTCTTATCTTCTCGATGCTTCTCAAGTCTTAACCAGCACTTTGACTTCATTAACGTGAGGATGGCATACCTTCACCTTGTTTTTTTTTTTTTTTTTTTTTTTTTTTTTTTTTTTTAAATTTAAAAAATGAACGTATTCATGTGATATTCTCACGTTCTCCAATCGTGCCTTCACCTTCAGGGCAATATTTAATTAGTCAAAGGTTCATGTAGTCTCTAGAGTTGTTCGTTTGTAGGAAATTAATTATATGGTTCCTGTTGGGCCAAAGGACTCAATACCCTATCAATCAACCAACCAATTCGAAACTTTAAACCAGCTACACTGAATCCTCTCATTCTCATAAAGGAACCTCCAATGAAAGCGTAACACATGGCAAACAGTTATAATTAAATTTTATGGCAAAATTCGTTATAAAGAGCAACATATGTTTGGTAAAAGGAAACTTTTCGCCTCCTTCCTTCCGATTTACTTTCCTTAAGATTATTCTCTTTGATTAATGCATACCGCATTAAAGTTATCTTCCACCGGCCTACAAGCTATTTATTTTGCTAATTTTTTCTCTCCTTATAGGCACTTTCGATTGTTACATCAGCACGCAGATAACGGTCATCATCAAGGATAGAAGTAGAACTAAAGGTTTTTTATTTTATTTATTTTTTGTGTGTGTTGTGTGTTGGTGGGGGTGGGGGTGGGGGTGGGGGTGGGGGGGGGGGGGGGGGGGGGGGGGGGGAATAGCTTCTAGTCCTCATGATCAGCCACAGGTGAGCATGCTTATGATGTGAACCAATTGATCACAAAACACAGGAAAATGATATATTGGCTTGTTCGAGTAAACCGTGATCTCAAATAATTAATTTGAGAAAGCTTGATCTCCCAAAAAATACAGTAAACTGTATTTTACATAACAATAATCAACTTGCTTATTATTTCATTATTTTCTTCCTTAAATAAACAAATAGGTTAACAATACTAAAATAGGAGTATAATTCTATTATAGATAGAATTGCACTACTTCTATCATTCAACTAGCTAGAATCTTACTGCTTTACTATATTTTACATAACAATAATCAACTTGCTTATTATTTCATTTTTTTCTTCCTTAAATAAACAAATAGGTTAACAATACTAAAATAGGAGTGTAATTCTATTATAGATAGAATTGCACTACTTCTATTATTCAACTGGCTAGAATCTTACTGCTTTTCCAAGAGAGCTTTAATTGAAACTAATCACTCCTTGTAAGGATGTAAATAAACCAGTCCATTTAACAACCCGCTTGGTTTAGTTCGATCCGAATTCGAGCTCGATACTATAAAAACTCGCTCATTACTATAGAAACCTGCTCGATTAGTAAATGATACATACCCAACTCGCTCGAAAAACTCGATAGAGGCTCGTGAGCTTAGCTCGTTTAAAGCTCGACCGGATCGCTCACCTAGCTTGTTAGTCTGACTCGTTAGCTCGTTCATATCTATTATATATTACTAAAAATGAGTTATGAAAATTTAAGCACGGATATTAATAATTAAGTAATATATGTTACTTAATATTTATGTGTGTGCATTAGTTAACATATTAACTAGTTAGTTCATAAACTAACATATTATCTAATTAATTAACATATACTAAGTAAATGTAATTAATTATATGTTACTCGATATTTATATATATATATATATATATATATATATATATACTAAATAAGCATATAGTATACTAACTAAGTAAATATTGTATTACATATTAATTATAATACTTTGATAATAATATTTAGTATGTTTAGCTAACATATTAAGTTATTAATAGTTAGTATAGAGGTTATTCACAAACTCGGGCTTGAACTCCGTTTTGATCACACATTGAAAAATTTAATAGTCTACCACGAGTTCTAGTTGAGCTAAGCTTATCGAGTAACCCGGCTCGGCTCGGCTCAAATGTTATTCTTAACGAGCTCGAGCTCGAGCTCGTCTGAGTTTTAAATGAGTCGAGCTTGAACACGCATTTTATAGTTTGGCTCGAACTCGAACTCGACTATTTAAGCTCGATTCATAAACGAGCAAGTTTTAAAATCTTAAAATTTGACTCGGCTCGGCTCGATTACTACATCCCTAACTCCTTATCTTCTCTGGATAGAAGAGATAAGACTCTTATTCAACTACTACTCCTATTTAGAATAGATAACTATTTAGATAAAGATGTAATCCTTACCGATTAGGATTACATCAGCTTAAAAGCAATTCCCACAAAAATCACAAAGAAGAATATGATCATGTACATATGTGGCACAACTAATTGTATTCTTCCTCCAGCATCTCTACGACTCTAGAGTCTAACCCTCTTAACAAGGTAACTAGCTCTATTAGGTTGAACCTTTTCCATACTCAAAGTTTTACAAGTACATATGTGGCACAGCTAATTGTATTCTTCCTCCAGCATCTCTAAGACTCTAAAGTCTAACCCTCTTAACACGGTAACTAGCTCTATTAGGTTGAACCTTTTCCATACTCGAAGTTTTACAATATATATATATATATATATATATGTCTCTAATAGGATGAAAAAATCTTTATATGCTTTCCTATAAAACGTATTTTAGTGTTGTCTTTTCGTGGGAATCTTGCATACCCCTGTAATCCATGAGAGCACGACAAAAAAAATCCAAAATTAAAATATGTGATTATTAAATTATTCGATAAATTAAGTGGAACAATGACTAATGAAAGTAAATTAGTTGGTAATTATTAAGTCAAACAATTACTAAAATACATCAAACGGTGCAATCAGTCGCAATATTCCCTTTTTAATGGTTTAACATTAATATCAATTGTGACTCTAAACTGGTTGAATGAATCCGCCCCATAGCATTGAAGATCGATACACAGAGAATTCAGTGCCTTGTTCTTCTTATCAGAAACCTAGAATAATATCTTGCCTCTAATTAAGAAATTAATTAAAGCTTGTGGGTAACCAGCTGGTCCAATATTTAATGTTTTTATTCATCCAAAAAAAAATATATATATTTTCATGAAATATTACTTTACACCATGCACGTACGAATCATTTAAAATACAATGTATAAAATTGAATAATTGATGCTATGATGGAGACACTTATGGACTCGCACAACTTTTGTACGTATACCAAAGATTTGCTGTCGTGTCACTTATCAATTCTTATAATTTTTTTATACGAAATATGAACTTTCCAAGAAATTAAGAGGTTAGTTTAATAGGTTTAACCTATTTAATTAAGGGTGTGTTTAGAATTGTGATTTTTATAGACAAAAAATGTAATTTTAAATTAAATCATAGAACATAAATCGTTTGAAAACTACGTTTTTAAAAATTACGATTTGAAAAAGCAGAAAATCTGCATTTTCAAATCGCAAATAAGATGACGCTTTTTGAAAAACGCATAATTTTAAAGGGTAAACTGCGATTTTAATAAACACTTAATTGCATTTTTAAAAATTATTTTTTAAAATCGTATATTTTAAAATCGTTATTTTAAATTACATTTTTTGAAATCGCAAACCCAAACGGATCCTAAATAAATTGATTAGACTTGACCTATATAATTTTATATTCATGCTATGCATTAATTCGCTTTACAAATTCCGCCATCAAGGTGAGCCTCTCCTCAACCTTTTGGTTAATGGACTATGAGACTCGATCATTTTCAAATCATTTTCCGTTTTAATTTTTATTTCTCACATTGTTATGACTGTAGGGTGTATGTATTCGGGTCTCTCACCCCCTTCTTATTGTAATTTTTTTTTTCCTTTTAGTAAAAGAAAGAAAAAAAAAAACCCCTCCAGAAGCATGGAGATTAAGTGCCTCCTCGGGCAACTAAGTTGTACATGCATGAGTTTACGTAGACGTAGACGTAGACATAGACGTATATGTACATGTACATGCTATTTTGGCCTATGTGCCGTCTGAAGAGATCGAAGACCAACTGACCAAGTCACAAGCGAGACATGGAAAGCGATCGACTCTGCAAAAATATAGACAGCCGGCAGTTGTTTAATGTTTTTGTATATACCACGTACATCGATGTACCCTTCATATTCGATCCCCACTCTCTCCTTATCTTCAACGAAGCAATTTCATGAAATTATGGAAGAATGTGTGTTCATGTTAAAGATCACTTAATTACTTCACTTTCTTTTTAGAAGATCAGGACCATATATACATACGAGCTGTAATGGAAGCTACACAACCTTCTGTAGCGCCTTCACGAGCATCGCTATCGCTATTGCCATTGCCATTGTCAACGCCATCACCACCGCCTTCACCAGCATCGCCATCGCCATCACCATTGCCATTGCCAACGCCATCACCGCCGCCTTCAGACAACGGTCATAGCCATTTGTTGGGAAGACTTATACTCGGCATTCTTATTGTTTTGGTGGTTGTCTTGTCTTACTTCTTATACAAAAGGGTACTCTTTCCAATTCTCAAGCGACGTTACAGGCAGAAAGGTGTGTAATCTTTTTGTTCGAATATAACTTTCTTCATAAAATTAAAAAAAGGTTATGCATGCACTTTTGTGAATGATTATCAACGCCAATGTTAGAGATGATGGCTCATATTCGGAACGAGGAAGTAGTAGTATTGGTTAATTTTTGTATGTTATGCCAGAGTCGAATAATAGGTTGAGAGATGCATGTGCCAAAGCCCTCCAAGTATGGATAAGGGTATACTGAGAATTTCAATGTACTGTGTTAAGGTTTTAACTAGAGACCAGAGAAGAAATTAGAAGGGGCCCCTTTTTGCCCCCAATATGGGCAAGGGTATATTGAGAATTTCAACGTACAATGTTAGTGTTTTAACTGAAGACCAAAGAGAAAACTAAGGGGGGTGGTAAGGGCCATGACCCCACTCCCCCTCTTTTATTTACAAATTTATATATAATCATATGGTTAAAATATTTATGTATTTATGGTTAAATATTTATATATAGCAAAAAACACTTAAAATATTTATACATAGTTAAGTATATATATTTTTTGGCCTAAAAAAGTTAAGTTTAGCTCCTATCAAAATCAAACTTGGTCATTCATTCATGTTTTGGCCCTGCCTAATAAGAGAAATTTTAGTTCTGTCCTTTCGGGAAACGATATATTTTTGACATAGTGAAATTAATCGTACTCGCTCCCGTAGACGTAGGCATATTATTATTGTCTAAGCACGGAAATTCTATATATTTTGTTTTCTCTCTCTTTTCTTTTACTTTTCACTAAATTGCATGGTCTGGAGTCGATCTCGACAATCCTAAACTATTAGTAATATGAACAAGTGTGGAGTGCCACTAAACCATGACCTGAAAATATGAATCGAAAAGAATTCATTCTGCTTTGAAATTGTTTGTAGCATTCTTTGTGCTTATTACTGTGAATTATGATTGGGGAAAATAACAATTAGGAAGCTTGAAAGATGAGAGTATAAAATTGAGGCGATTCCAGTCGGAGGAACTAGTGAAGGCTACCAACAATTTCAACCAAGATTGCTTGTTGGGGTCTGGTGCATTTGGGAATGTCTACAAGGGGACCTTTGGCATAGAAGGAGCAGTACTGGCAATTAAGAGCCCCCATGCTGGCTCAAACCTGAGCGGTGAAGAATTCAGAAATGGTGAGCTTCAAATATTGCTGTTTTAACATATTTGTTCAAACATATATGCATGCACAGGGTTTGAAATTTGAATTTCTTCCTTCCCAGAAAAAAAAAAAAAAGAAAAGAAAAGAAAAAAGAAGGTAAATAATTGTGTGTAGTGTTTTCTTGAATAGAAGTGAGGCTACTGTCAAAAGTCAGACACAGGAACCTTGTTGGTCTGGTGGGATTTTGTGAACAACCAGGTACGTAACTATATATATATCACCCAAGAAGTATCAGTAAATCACTTGTTGTTCCAAAAACTTAAGCCGATAGAACCTTATGCTGATGTATATATACAAAATATGGAGCAATGGAAGTGCAAATAATATTCAAGAGAGAGAGAGAAGAAGAAGAAGAAGAAGAAGAAGAAGAAGATATCCATGTACAAACTATATCCCGATGTTGCCCTCTCTTTGTGTTTATTAACTTTCTTAATTTATACCTTGAACAGGAGCAAAAGGGGGAAGATTATTAGTTTATGAATATGTACCAAATGGTTCTCTGCTTGAGTACATTACGGGTAAGTTGTTGATGTGGTGCCAATCAGCCATTTGATATGTCTTTTCAACAAAACCTGATTGCTAGTGACACATGGTATGATAAAAGTGTAGTTTCTGACATTTCTCGTTATGTTTATCTGTTGACTTACTGTGCATTACTAAGCAGGAAGAAGAGAGAGCTTAACTTGGAGGCAGAGGGCAACTATAGCCATTGGAGCAGCTAAAGGTTCGTTCCTCACATAATAATTTCCGCATTAATATATGGAAATTAATAAACAAAAAAAAAAAAATCAATAAATTTGGTTTAAAAATTGACAGGCATTGCTCATTTGCACGAAGGGGTAAAGCCTAGCATAATCCACCGGGACATAAAACTAAGTAACATCTTAATCGGAGATGGGTTCGAAGCCAAGGTTTCAGATTTCGGGTTGGTCAAATCAGGACCTACTGGGGACCAATCTCATGTCAGTAGCCAAGTCAAAGGGACACCAGGATACATGGATCCTGCTTACTGTTCGAGCTTCCATTTGACTCCATTCAGTGATGTCTATAGCTTTGGTGTTATTCTACTGCAACTTGTTGCCGCTCGGCCTGCCGTTTACACAGGCCAAAATCGATCCAACTATCATATCATTGAATGGGTAAGCAATCCAAGAATCTAGCCTCAATCATAAAATGTTTTATTCATTAGACCGGAATCCTGAAATTCCCTACTCAGATTTCAAGAAATTCGGAAAGGAAATGAGATAGGGAATCTCGGGCTTCAAAGTGCTGAGGTAAGTTTTTTGGCAATTTGGGGTGCATAATTCGCCTGCTCAACACATCAGGACTCAAGGTCTCTTAAAATTTTTGGGGAATTTGGGTTGCAGGACCCACCTCTCAGCACCTTGGGACTCGGGGTCCCCTCTTTCATTCCCCGCCTGAATTTTCTGAAATTCGGGCTAGAAATTCATGAAGATTTCAACCTAGCATGAATGAATAGCCATTAAGGCATTAACTCTTGTACAAAGTTTTGAATAAAATGGGACTGTGTCGTATGTACAAAATGCAGGCAAGGCCAAGCTTAGAGCAAGGCAGCGTTGTAGATGTTTTAGATGCTAATCTTCTATCACAGCCATGCAACATGGAGATGATGCTAAAGATGGGACAACTAGGCCTAAGATGTGTTATGGAAGTACCCAAACAACGCCCAACAATGACCCAGGTGTGGCGGGAACTAGAAGAGGCCCTGTATTCAGTTGAAAACTTCATCAACAAACAGCCCCCGATCAGGGGTCCTGGAAGATCATCAAGCGGCCGCGGTGCATCTTCTCGATCAATAGACCAAGGGCCGCATACATCAATGGACCGCGATTTTTCTCAAAGCTTTGTGAGTGTAAATGGCGTTGGCTTTCAGAGGTTTCATGTGGACATGGATAGCCTCTCCTTTCAAAGCGCAAGCTTAAGGTGTTTGGAAGATAATAGTCTTAGTGTCGACTTTGATAGGAACAGCTTGAACGGAAATTAGGACTACGTGAGGATGCGGAAGAAGACTTGTCTATGCGATATATTATGCAGCAGATAGAAAGCTGAATTTCCCCCTCGAGTCGTGTTTGAGCTTTAACGAAACCCCTCGGCGTAAGAGAACCGTGTTTGGTTTTTGTGTTCCATCTTTTGTATTTTTTTTTTTTTTTTATTAACAAGACAAATACATTACCAAACAAGTCACAACACAGAAACGGTTCACATTTTTTTCAAACCCAAAATAAAAATTACCCAAGAAAATAACAAGCATTGCCTGATTCCAAATGTGACAAAAGCTTCTCGATAAAGCTCCCATTTTCCGTTCTCTTATCGGTTTGGGATTTTTTTTTTTTTTTTTAATGATTTAATTGGCTGATACTTTCGCCAAGAACGTGCATTTAATCATTTAATCAATACTTTAACACTTCTCTCACATGTATGCTCAAACTTTCCCTCAATAAGTAAGACCCAATAAATAAAATATTTAACTGAAATAAAATAAATGATGGAGACAAAACTCGAATCAAGAATATTTGTTTTTATACCACGTTAAATCAACATTTATCAAAAAAAAAAAAAAATTAAGTCAATGGAAAATTTAATTATTTAATAAATAATTCAACAACTAACAACAAAGATCTTAACTCTAGTGTTCAAATACTTCATGTATATAGAGAATAAGAGAAGTTGCTATATAACTATTTTTGGAGAAAATGCTGTAAAACTCAACCAAATATACAATTTAATTAAAGATCTTAACATCCCTCCAAACCCTTTTCCATCTTTTCTTTTCACCTATTATCAGCTTTAACTCTAGCGTTCAAAGCCCATTCCTTCTAGTTGTATGATGAGTTGCCAACCTTTTCATCCACGACCTTTGCTTTTTTGCTGAATGTCAAAAGATCAGCACACATTTTCTCTGAAGCTTTAAAAAACTCAGCCAAGGACTCAAAAACTGAAGAAAATCCAGTCCGAAATCCATTTACAGTGGTAAATTGTGTTTCTTGCATGCTAGTATGGTGCTTTGCTTTCTCAGCGTCTAGCCTCTTCCTAAACATATCTAACATAGCTTTCCTCTCTGTCAAACACTCAATCCGACTCCGCACATTTACCTCTGATTCTTGCTCATGAAGCTTTGATTCAAGAATTCTGCTCTCTGCCCTCTGGAATGCCAGGACCTTCCTGTCAAGTTCTTTGGCAAGTCCATCCACCTTCCTTTTCTGTTGCTGCTCCTCTCCTTGTTTGATCCACAAAGCTCGAATATCCTTCCCCAAGCTTTTCATGGAAGAAGTCACTGATTTTTCTGGCAACTTCTCCAGGCACGCTAACCAATCATGACAGATTGCAAGTAACGGCGGCCCACTGATAATATGCGGCGGGACTGAAGACCCATCTCTGGAGTAGAATTCAAGTTCAGGGGCAATGAACTTGGATAGCCAACCATGAAGTGCTTCAATGTATGCCTTCTGTGAAGAAACATATGCAGTGAAGCAAGCACGCCAATTTTGAACTTCTGCTTCAAGCTGAAGTGTGGCAAGACGGTGAGAGTCATTGCAGAACTTCCCATAGGCAGGACAGTTAAAAGAATTAACTTCATACATGATTCGGTTTTGGGTTTCATGTGATTCCACCACTATCTTCCAGATTCGCATAAGGCTGCAGAAGTGGGAGAAATAGTTGTTATCATTGTTAGAGTATTAATTAAATGAATACAATTTATTATCAACTTAAACTTTTGGGATAAGTGCTGATTTAACATGATATTAGAATAAAGTTCCAAAATTGAACCTTGTCTCTGTCATTCACCTTGCATTTTAATTAAATATTCTACGTGTTAGTCCTCCCTTATTAACATGAGCTTAGGTTCACACGTGAAGGATAGTGTTGCGATAAGTGGTGATTTAACAATCATAAAACTAAATTGAAATTTCAGGTTTCTCAAATCTAACCAACTAATTTGTCTCATCTACTTCCTTATTACCTATGTATCAGCTCTACAAGTTGTGGTTGCAACTCTTCATCTCTCAGTTTCTGAATTCTTTGGGAGATTGATTCTGCACTTCGAATTGCAACCAAGATCCTGGCGTGTAAGTCTTTTACTTCAGCTCTGGTTTTGTCCCCAGAGTATAGGCCATCTCCTCCGGCATCCAGGTTCCTCAAACGGGAGCATTTTCGCTCATAAAGTTTCCTGGTCAAATCTCCTGCCTGAGAACATGATTTAAAACATGTTCAAGGAAGTTGATAAATGGTAGGATGTATCTCACATTACCAAGATTGTTTACAGCAGCACATAATCGATAGCTTTATGGTAGCAAATTCTAAATCCAAAATGAAAAGCTGTTAGAAACTTTAATTAATTGAAAAGCTTTGCAAAATGGGAGGCTGAGCACTCCTGATTTCAAAACTCTGTTTCAACCAAAAACAAAGATATGCTGCTCATATGTTAACTCCAAAAGGGCCTATTCCTTCTTCTTCTTCTTCTTTTTTTTATCCTTAAGCCTCCCAAAGGGCATTCACAGCATTGAAAATCTCCCTCATCTGTTTTCCCCCATTAGAAACAAAGATTTTCTAGTCTTGAGTTGATATACACTTTGTTGCACCTAAATTTCCAATTCATATTCACATTCAGTTTGTCCATTTCTACAGCATATAAATACTTCAACCAAATTCAAAAGAGAAAGAAATGTGCTTCAGAATAATGCTCAATGGAAGGCATGAACACTGCAGTTCATTAAACAAGACAGTAGATTGGCAACAAAAAACAAAAGAACAGATTAAAGTTCCTTGATGACTGGCTATCAATTTTAATCATCCATATCTACCACATAACAATAATAGAGACTAAAGAGGGTCCATCTCAAAGGCTGCCAACAATTAGTAGAAGAGACTTATCAATCAGTAGGAAACTAGGAGGAATTTGTAAAATTGAAGAAAGCATAAGAATGAGTTTACCTTCACCTCCTCATAGAGTTTCTTCTCCCAAGCATATAACCTTCCCAGCGTCAGTGAATGGCTTCCGGATTCCATTCCACCATAGTCATCAAATAAATCATTTTTGAACTCTGTCCACGTCGAAGAACTTTTGGAGCTACATGAGAGGAGACTTTTGCATGAAGAAGACTGAGATGAGGTTGATCGATTCCATGTAATTGACCGAATGAGCTTATTTGAGCTCTCTGCACCCAAATGTCATGAATGAATTAATAGATGAAGTAAGAATCGTAAGATAAGATGAAAGATGGTACATGAGCAATGTCCAACACATAACAAAAATAATGATTCTTCCCTCCATAGAAACAAATTTAAAGTATGTTTGCCCTCTGGTATCGATTTAGAGTGCGTTTTTAAAAACTTATGGGTTGAAAAAATAGATTTTTTTACGTTTTTAAATCACAGATAAAGAGGTGCATTTTCAAAATTGTAAAGTTTTAAAGGTAAAACTATAATTTTAAAGGTCAAATCACAATTTTAACGGATACTTAATTATGCTTTAAAAAAAGTGCACATTTTGAAACTACTATTTTTAAAACCGCATACTCAAACCAACTGATCTTAAAACTACAGCAAGCACATACAAGTCACGAAAAGACTAATTTATGAAATTGTCAAAGAAAAAAGAGGAAAGAGAAGAGAACCCACCTTTAATTTCCTCCAAACCAGATTGCATTGGAACTCTATTGGCCTCCAGCATCCTAGAAACATCGAAACCAGAATGATAAGCCCTAATAAAATGGTCCTCAACATCCTTCAATGCTTCCAACAATTCCCTCCCATCTGGTGCTGTATCAATCATTCTAAAACTATTATGCTCCTCTTGGCTCTCATTAACATCATCCCCTTCTGTCACAGACTCAACCACACCAACCTCACCATTGTTCACATCCACAACCTTTCTCTCACTTATATCTCTTTCTCCATCCTCCTCCAACTCTGGAATCCCTTCTTCCTCTCTCAGCGCCCTCAGATCCTCATCAGAGCTTTGACTCAACCCACTCACCACTTGTGTTCTCATCCCATCATACGCATCGTAGAAATCCCACCCAAAATTTCTATGTACAGCTACCATTGGCGGAGCCATCTCACCACAGAAATGCTCACAGACCTCTTCTCCTTCTTCTGCATCCTCAAACTCGTTCTCATCACCTTCTTCTTCTTCTTCTTCTTTAGCTTCTTGGTTTCCCCATTCTTCTTCTTCTTTGTTAGCTTCTTGGTTTCCCCATTCTTCTTCTTCTTTGTTAGCTTCTCGGTTTCCCCATTCTTCTTCTTGTTCTTGTATTTCTCTTTCTACCTTAGAAGAATCTAAAAAAGCTGCAGAATGATAGGTGGGACGCGCAATGGTTTCAGTCATCTCAGAAGCAGAGGAAGGGAAGGTGATAAAAAAGGGAGAAGATGGAGAGGAATGCCGAGCTACAAACAGCCTTATGGCGGCCGCTACTGCATTCAGCGAGTGATTATACTTGAAATGTGCATCTGCAAGCGCATACCTCCGCTCTACCGCCAATCTTACCAAGCGCTTTCTCTCTTTACAGAGCGTCACCACGTCGTATTCTTCATCTTTCTTAGACGCAGCACAACCCATCTCTTCAAACTCAGCGGTGGGGTTTTTGCAGAATCAGTTACCCACTTACCCAAATATATTAACTAAAAGATGAAGTTCTTGAAAAGTTTTAGAGAATCACATGCTGCAACTGAATGAGATTAGATGCTTTGGTTTTTAGCAGAGGTTTTGGAGTAAGGAGATGAGGTGAGAAACACTCTAGAAGACAGATGGATTTGTCGGAAAACGAGATGAACTAACATGTAAATGTTTCTCTTTGGAAAGTCTCAAGCCAAACCATTGCATAATCGCAATAGAATTCAGAGTACGTACTGCAAGAAATGTGGAAACTGGAAAGAGATGCTTCTGTAGTGCAGTGTAACTCTCAGCTGCCAAATTTTGAGAGATTTTTGTAGATTTTGCAGGGATTTTAGTGGTCATAGGCTCAAAGCTAGAGAAAGAGAGAGTAACCATTGCATGACGAACGAGTTTCACTCTCCTTTTCGTGGATACGTACCATCACGCGTTGCAGAAGAGTGTGAGACTACCGGGCCCTATTTGGTAAAATAATAATGGCAACATAAATACATTTTGAGGTTGCCGTTTCGCAGGTGAGAAAGAAACTACAGTGTTTTTTTGCTAGGAGACGGCAAGAACCTTGACCTCGGCAAAAGATATTTTGTCTTCAATAATCAAAAGTTCCTACTGGTATATATTTGGTGCCGTCCGATTAGAATCCAGTGAGGTCAACAAAGTGTTGATTGCATTCGACTACAATATATAGGAGATGATATCGATGATGTACAGTGAGCCTCACCTCACGACAACCATTGATCGAACAATCTTTCTACAAAGAGTTGCGGGAAAAGTTGGTTTTATCTGCAATGGCAGAGTCCTACCTGTAGCCTTCTTTTGGAGGATCCTTCATCCTAGTTAAGGATTGAGATATGACGAAGATCTCTTCAGGCCCTGAATTGACCATTAAGTGCTAAAACCTAGACAATGGACTGTACGTGGTCACGAGGACAAAGATATCTATCTATCTTTAAATCTATATATTTTAAAAATAAGAAACGTTACAATCCTTTCTAGCGATGTTTTAACTTTTTATGCTGATATTGTATTTTATTTGTAATAAAAAAAAATATTACAGTTTAATTTTTCTTTCATATTTTTATTAAAAAAAAAAGAAGAAGATATGTTAGCATAAAAAAATTTCAAAAAGACACTAAAAAAAGCTTTAACATTTACCTTTAAAAATACAGGTAAAAATGACTGAGACTTTACCTGCTCTAAGAATAAATATTGATTTAATAAATTAAGGCATGTTTAGATAGCATCGTTTTATTTATTTTTAAAAAAATAAAAATAAAAAAACGTGTTTGAGTAAAAAAAATTTAAGTAATCCAAATTTTAGCTAAAATTCTCAAAAACACCGCAGCATTTAAATAGCTATTGCTACAATAATTTTAGACTTCAGTATAGTTGCTCACTAAATCCAACTAGCAACTCTAACATTCTCGAAGCTTTTTTCTTTTTTTTTTATTAATTTCTTGTACTCTCCAAATGTAGAGAGCATATATAAATAAAAATGAATATAATATTGTTAAAAAAAAAAAAGAAAAAAAAAGAAAAAAAAAGAAGAAGGTTTTTAGAAAGTAAAATGTGGGGATAGTTTTAAAGAGTAGGTTAGCTAAAATTTATATATATATACTCTCCACTGTAGGCTTATCAAGTGGAACAGATAGCCCCACTCCACCGGTTGATTTTTATAAATTTATTCTATTCTATAAATTTTGTATCTTTATATAAAATTAATATAAAGTAATATTAGGTAGAAATAATATATTTTTATAGGAAATTGTGCCCTTAAAAGTGGTAGAAGAAGTGACAAGTGCCGAGTGCCAAGTGGAAGGAGTGTGTATGTTGGGAGTAGGGGCCGGGGGGTTTGTATGTCATGGGGTAGAGTGAATATGCTCAGGCAGTGGCACGTAAGAAAAAGTAGCCCAACGCAACCTTCACTCTGTCCCAAGTTCCCATCGGAAATCTCTACCCTTACATTAATCATGACTACTGCCTTTGAAGTCTCTGCCACTTGAATACTTAATCAATATGATGATTATTCATCATACCCTAAAGACATATGCTGGATTTTAGTAAAAATTAAGAGAAATGTTAGACAACTTAATTTTTTTTTAAAGAAAAAAATTAATTCTCAAATAATTAGTTACCATCTTATATAATTTATTATTTTAAAAAATATGTCACAATTTCATGAGATTGTGATACATCAATTGAGAAAAAAATTTTTGAAATATCTAGCATTTTTCAAAAAAAAAATGAAAAATGCTCTATTTCTCAAATTTTTATCCCCAAAACTGGTTCCCAAATGATGTGTCATCATTTCATGAGATAATGACACATTTCCTAAAATGATAGATCACATGAGATTGTGACACATCATTTGGGAATCAAATTTTGGAATGTGTAACTTCTCAAAATTAATTCAAGGGTTTTTTTTTTTTTTTTTTTTTTTTAATATGCTTGAAAACCAAATTACAAACTAAAGCTTTGTCATACCAAAGCTTAACAGAACGAAAACAACAAAGTAGAATCTAAAACATATATTACAAACAAGAATGCAGAAGGGGCATCCTAACAAAAAAACCCCCAATCTGATATAGCAGTGCCAAAATGGTAACGAATTGGTGAACGGTGAGTTTTCAGTTCCACAAGAATTAAAAAGGTTCCAGCCCTATCAACCTTAAACAAAGCCAATGATCTATCAGCACAAAGCAGAGAACAAACCCAACCAGTGGTAAACAAAGGCATGACTTGTGCAAAGGCCTTCAACCCAGTCCTACAAAACAACCATTTTGTAATGGTTGGGCGGTCACTAATTTGGATATGGGAGTAACAATCCTTTTTTGCAGGGGGTAAGAAGGAACAGGCACAACAATTATCATATTAAAGTTCATAAAAAATGGTTATTCAAGAGAAACCAAAACCCAACCACACACAAAATAAATACAGAAATATAAACTTGTTGCAGAGTATTGGTGGCGGTATAACCACTGCTTAGGATCGGCATTGATGGTGAATTATGGTTGTGACGTCCCACATCGCCTGGGAATGAGGATGTGCTTATATGTATAAATGCATCATTTATGACACAACGTGTTTTAAAGCCGTGATGGTCATGAACCTATCAGAACTCCGCAGTTAAGCGCGCTTCTGCGAGAGCAATCCCAGGATGGGTGACCTCCTGAGAAGTCTGGTACGAGGAGCCAAAAGCGGACAATATTGTGTCATTGGGGGTGGATCGTTACAAATGGTATCAGAGCCATTGCCCAGCCTGAGATGGTGGGAGCGTGCACAAGCCCAATGAGGGACGCCAGCGGGGACGCTGGGTCCAAAGAGGGGGTGATTGTGACGTCCCACATCGCCTGGAAATGAGGATGTGCTTATATGTATAAATGCACCATTTATGACACAATGCGTTTTAAAGCCGTGATGGTCATGAACCTATCAGAACTCCGCAGTTAAGCGTGCTTCTGCGAGAACAATCCCATGATGGGTGACCTCCTGGGAAGTCTGGTACGGGGAGCCAAAAGCGGACAGTATTGTGTCATTGGGGGTGGATCGTTACAATGGTGGAGATCAGCTTGCATGGCATCAAACTCTACCGCGTGGAGTGCACACTCCAGTGCGTGAGTACCTGAAGACAAACTTATTGACGGTGAATTGAAGGGGAACGAGTCGAGAATCCGATGGAATTGAGCGTATGGTGGAGAAGACTCATGAAGTTAGATTTAAGTTGAAAAACATCATATCTAAGAACTTCAAGATATCAGTGATTCCTTAGCCAAGAGCGGTGGGAGGCACACGAGTCCGGTCCAGGCGTTTAGCCATAGAGAAACTGCGGACGAGACCATAGCAACAAGTTTGGGATAAAGCTAGAGAAAACTCTAATTGGATAATAGCCTCAAAGGAGGCGTAAACTGTGATGAAAAGGATGGATTCCCATCGGATTCCCGACTCTTTCCCTTTCAATCCACCATTAGCAGGTTTGTCTTCTGGTACTCACGCGCCAGAGTGTGCACTTCACGCGGCAGAGTCTGATGCCATGCAAGCTGATCTCCACCACAATTCGCCATCAGCACCAATCCCAAGCAATGGTTATATCGCCACCAATACTCTGTAACAAGTTTTATATTTTCTGTATTTATTTTGTCTATAGTTGGGTTTTAGTTTCTCTTGAAGAACCATTTTTTATAAACTTTGATATGATAATTGTTGTGCATGTTCCTTCTCACCCCCTACAAAGGGTTTGTTACTCCCATATCCAAATCAGTGCCTGCTCAACCTTTTACAAAATGGTTGTTTCGTAGGACAGGGTTGAAGGCCTTTGCACGGGTCATGCCCTTCTTCACCGTTAGTTTGGTTTGTTCTCCACTTTGTGCGGACAGATCCTTCACTTTATTAAAGGTTAATAGGGCCGGAACATGTTTTAAGTTACGAGTAATCTTATGTATCATTATCCATTCCATCTTTCGTCCATTTCTTATATGAATCCCACAAATATATAATGGTGGATTTTCTCATCTACTCATCCACAGTAAGAGATTAGTGAAAAAATAGGATGAAAAATGATTTTTATCATTTCTAATGTAAAATGCATCGAACAATATTTATGAGTATCTTCTCGGGACCCTCACATCCCCCTAAAGCCTATTTGGCATGCCAGGCATGGTCCCCCAGGCCACAAAACAAAAAACTAATCTTCATGAGGAACCCGTCGCATAGGCTTCAAGGAGATGTGAAGAGTAATGTATCCATCACCATCTTACAATACATTGTCAATCTTCTATTGAATATATTTAAAAATAAAAAATAAAAATAAACAGATGCTAGAATTGACAATGCCACGTTATCATAATTGGATAATGGTATAATGGTGGAATAGTAGTCTGGTAGATAACATTACTTATTTTTTAAATAGCATCATAAAATAGTTTATGATCTATCGTTCTCAAAGTTCCCTGCCAAGGAAATGAAGACAAACTTTTCCAACCATGTTAACACACTATGTACCTCTTCAAGCTAGTGCCACAAGCAGTCTGAAAGTGCAACATGCGATGTGAAATAACAGGAACTGAAACTCTCGGTTTCCGGGGATGAAGTTTTCACATAATTTACAAAACTCCAAAAAGAAAGGAGGGAGGGAGAAAAATGAATACGTAAGAAGACGATAATCCTAAAGAAAGAATCATCAGTGTAACCTTTGAAGCTCTATTTTCCCTGATTCTTTCATTGCTCAAGTCCTCAGAACTAAATAAAATACATGTCCCAAGTTATATGATACATTGTGCAGAAAGAAAAAATTAATTGACTGAAACTTCTCTTTATCTGTCTTGAATATACAAGCTCATGGGCTCTGAGATTCTGAGAAGCATCCAACAGTAGGTACAATAGTACAAAGAGGGGAGGGGGAGCTGCATCAGGTAGTACTAGAATCCATGGGTGTGGCACAGGGGGCTAGAGCTTTTGCAGGTACGTTAACACCACAGCCTCTCACAGACAAAGAAGGGCCTTTTACCGAACTTGCTCTGCTCACAAGATTTGAATCAAGAAAAACAACTATGACTGTAATGTCATCATGGAAATGTCGGCGGACGCCACGGTCGATTTTCTTCAGATCGGAGTACCTCATTTCTCTTTTCTTAGCTGCTTCCTGCAAGGCCGCTTTCACAAGCCTCCGGGCACTTCCCTGCATGAAGAGCAGGTAATGTCGAATTCGATTATTTCCAATGCGATACTCACTTTACTGATGATAACACAAACCAAAAGCACGTGTACTTATTGGAAGGGCTTGAATACCCCAAGATTAGAACTCCGTAAAGTTTCACAAGCAACTAGAAATTCCAAAATGTAAAAAGAAAGGTGCAGTTGTTGGTAGTTCCTCTAAGAAACTAGTGGATGTAGGTAAACACATAAACAGAATAGAAACCAACATTGCTGAGATAAATATCTTACACTGTGTGGGTGGTTTTGAACAATGTCAACTGCTTCCTGATTACTAAGGTGCTCCCACAGCCCATCAGAAGCAAATATGAGAAATTGATCATGAGGTTGAAGTTCATGCACAGAAATTGATGGCTCAGAGCTTAAGATTGGCCTTTTAAAAGGTTCACGGAGGCGAAACTTAGTATACAAAGGCTCCCTGTTAAATTCAGCCTTTTTTAGATATACATCACCAATAGATCTAGATATCTGCAACACAAATGCATCGGTAAGTAAATTCTGAAAAAGAGAATGTTCAATTGCCACATAAAACTGCATCATAATATATAGAGACACACCCACACCCACATACATATATACATGTATATATGTGTCTGTGTCTTTGGGGGGGGTGGCTCTAATGCTTTAATGAAAACTCGTCCTAAATTTGATTTGAATCGATGAAGTCAAATGGCTGTTTTTTTTTTGTTGTTGCTGAATTTGAATGGTGGATAGTAGTGTATATATGGGAAAACTAGAGGGCCTATCTTTTATATGAAAACACAAGCATTGAAATTATAATTTTTTCACTTCATTATTCCTTGTATAAGAACCCTTAATCTATTAAATATTTTAAATTGCTAAAACAATTCACCAATATAGGTAAAAATGGGTGAAGCTTCATTAAGATTGATATAAGGAGTCCTCTCATACCTATATATATATATATATATATATAAATCCACATACGCAACTAATTTTAGTAAATTCAACAAATTCAATGGTATTATAGGGAATCATCAGTAAAGCAATCACATGTACAGGGATCTCTTTTCCTTGACAACAGTTGAACCTAAGATCCAGCCTAACACTACCCCCAGTCCTTCACCATAGGGGCAAATATTATAACTTCCTTCCATGTTACCATTTTATGGGATAATCTCAAAATGAAAGGCATTTCCCTTTTATCTTTTTCCCTTTTGGATATATATATATCTCATCCTTGTATATCTTAATTGTAAACTTCGCCTAAGTAAACAAGACTTCCAGTCATCTTCAGAGCAAAGATCATAATTGCCCCCTGTATGTCAACTTGGTTCATCAACAAAGTGAGAAGGATCCATCTCAAAAACCCATTAAATCAAAGATCTCTATCGTCAAACAATGATCATAAGTGCCAAAGGCACGAGACTATCATTTGCCTTCTTCCCTATCACCTAGATCAGTGAGGCATAAGAAGTGTTACTCAAGTATAAATTTTATTTAGGTTCCAAACAAAAGGTGCCTCGGATAATTGGTTGACTTGTCAATCTTAATTCTTTGGCAACATCAAGCAATTTGCTCAATGGATCTATTGTTAAGCTTTTCCCAAGTCACCAATAACTATCAGGTCATCTCTCTTCCTGTCCCTAAATTATTCAATCAGCTGCTTGATAAAAAATAAATTAAAAAAAAAAAAAAGTAGCGGACAAGGTCTAAACCAATTTTATATGATTGATACATGTCATGGTCTATGCTCTTCTATTATCTTTCCCTCCCACCCCAAAGCCTGATGTAAATAATTCAAGAAGAGGACCAGATAAAATACATGCTTTCAATTAAATGGAGAACAAGCCTCTAGCTCTTTCTAAGGAGGATTTACCCAAGAAAACACACACATGCATATAGAAACACTACAGAAAAGAAACTACGAATGAGTTCGCACAATAAAGAAAAAATCTCCCCATCCATGCAGAGCCCAGGATGAAGTATAGAGCAACATAGTCTTCCAGGAAACTGCTATGCAGTTTCTCATGGACAATAGCAATGAACTTAGACCCCAAACCAAAGCCCCTTCAAGCCCCCCCGCCACCCCCCCACCACCCCACAAAACCCCCCGGGGCGGCCTCTATTTCCCCATGGGAATTTGTACCACTACAGTTGGTAAAAAACAAGAGGAAATAAAAAAGGGAGAGTCCTCTGCAAAAACCAAAAATTAGAGTCTGCTAGCAAACTTTTCCCCCTTAAACAATATCCTTCAGAAATGATTAGCAACCAGATTAAATTTACACAGACAACTGTAACAGTCTTACTCTGCACCCAGATTAGGAACCATGGACACTTAACAACGTGACAAATCCTGAATCACATGCAGTCTGCATGGAACATCACAGACAACATCACCCTTAACGACTTAGATGGTATATGCTGCATCTAGAAAATTGAATCAATATTCACACAAATACGGATGAAAAGCACATCTGCACAGCCGGCCAGTTGTAACTAGATGAAAATCACATAGTAACATATGCAATTCTCAAATCAAAATTATACAAGAAATCATAATAAAAATGAGTGACACATGTGCCAGGTTCAAATGAAACATAAGTCATTATCACCCACATAAATAACTCACCTGTATCAAGCCCTTAACACGCCATACATTATGCTTTAAAACCACGATGTGTGAGTCGTCCGGGTGCAAAGAGTACATCTCCTGTCTCACTGATTCTATTCCCACATTATGCTCTGCCGACAGTTGGATGGCAAGGACCTCCCCAGTGGACCTGACAAGCCTCCCTAGCACTGCACGGGAATCACCAACATTGGCTATGTAGAGGGTGCCGCCACAGATCACACCAACTAGGCAGCAAGATCCAACAGCTGCAATCTGGGGTTTCATAGGCCATTGTTTGGTAACAACAGACAGAAATCCCTCTTCTGTTGCTTGATATGCTTTCTTTATCACATCCACTGACATGGATTGTTGCTCTGAGGTGAACCCTGCTAAAAGGACAATTTCAACCCAAACATGAGGACCAATGACTCAATTTCCCACCCCAAGCTCAACAATTGAAATTTTAACAAAACAACAGCCCAGAATCATTGGAGGAAATTGCATAATTTTTTTCATGATTCTCAATTTTAATGACATATGAAACTGAGTAAATGTTAATTTTGGCATTAACAAACATTCTCATGCTAAAATTCCATCTGAGCTTAGGTTTCTTACTCTTAAGATGCTGGAATAGTTGATCATTAATGAAACGTGATGTCTCAGGCCCGCCATGACCATCATATATCCCAATGAAGGTGCCATATGGGCCAGACTCGAGCAAGCTCAAGGGTCCAGACTCAATCTGGCTTTGATCCTCAAGCAAATTGTTGGCTTGGACAACTGCTATTGAGAATTCACCATTCATGTGCTGACCGGTGTCTTTGTACCAAAGTAGTCCATCTTGCCGACCTGCTGCATCTGAACCTGTGTGGATGTAACGGTTCGAGGACGGTCCCAAGCAGGCCCTCAGGAAGTTTATCAACCTTGATAACATCCCTCATTTCACCGGGGCCAGCCTCCAATTCCTCCACATCCGAAATGGATGCAATACCACTCTCGCCAACCAAGATCCCAGCAGCCTCCTCACCCGCAGACCAAGAAAACTACTACAAGAAGGAAGTAAACAACATGATTAATACAATAACACCCTAACCACAATCAATAGCAAATCGTGTAACAGACAAAAGAAATGAACTTCCAATGTAAATTCTCAGCTTAAAATTTCATTGAAATTAACACAATATGACCCGAATCTAAAACCCGTCACCATTTCAGCTCAGAACTTAAAAAGAACCGTGACCCTCAAACTAATACTACCTATAAATGAAGAACACAACAGAAAGAAACAATTGTTGTGGCAAAGAGTAATGGTCAAATCTACCTCCACATTCCATACCCCGACCATATAATCATTTGCCCACACAACCAAAATTCAGTAACTTTTAACTACCCAATAACAAATTAAAAACAATAATTCAAATAAAACACATCAATCACACAAATTTGCCAAGCTATAAGAAAAACAAACATGTAGAGGAGAAAAACAACTCACAGTATAATTATGCAACTCCAATCAGTTCTGGTCAGCTGCTGAATGAGACCAAAATGAAAACGACGGGGATCTAAAAGAAACAGAGCAATACATGTGAGTATAAAAGCGCTAGATCCACGGATCCATCAAATCAAACTGTGGCTAATAGGGTTTTTTGCATATGGGTCACTCTCTCTTTCTCTTTTCCTGCGCTCTATTTTGGGTTTTCTTGTGGGTGATGGAGGAGGCAGAAGACGAAGAATATAGAGATAATCGAATAAGGAGCTCTCAATCAGTGAGATTGAACGAACTGAAACTCTCTCTTTTCTTTTCTTTTCTTTTCTCTCTCTGTCTCTCTCTCTCTCTGGTCTTTCTCAGCAAACAAAGCCTCATAAAAGAAAACGAACAAATCTATCTATATAAAAAAGGAAACGAACAAAGCGATGGCTGAAGGCCAGCAACGCATATGGGCAGCCATGGGCTCCACACATAATGACATAAACCAAAGAAAGAGAAAGTAGATAGAAAGAGGTAGAATATAATAAATTAACCGTTATATATATATATATAATGTCATTTGCTTGAAACCCCCCTTTTTCCGGGGTAATTGTAATTTTGTTCCAACATTTTTATCACAAAAAAAAATAAAAAATAAATAAAAATCTTTGCTCCATTCCAATAAAAATATCTTTGTTCTTACCCTCTATTTCTCAGAAAATAAATCTCCCTCTCTTCATTTCTCTTTCTATTTCATGCTCTTACCCTCTATTTCTCATTTTGATTTTTTTTTTCCTTTTGTTTACAGGTGTTCTCCAACCAGATCAGCAATTTTGACCTCTTCGGTATACATCCGTCTATCTACCTCTGTGTTATATCGTTCATCTCCTCCATAGTCGCTGTTGCTGTTTGTGTTTTTGCTTTAATAAGAGTTTTCTTCTTCATAAAGCTGCCCTCATAGACGATTGATGGGATGAAGGTTAATCAAATATGATGGGTTATTCCTTACGGCCTAGATAGTTCGGTATGAGGGGTTATCTCTTACGACCGATGTAAATAATTTTTTTTTGGATATTTGGCTACCCTTGTCTTAAATCTAATCTGCTCGGAACATATCTGCTCTTTACTTATTTTTGTACATGGGTTAGCGAAAGATAAAAGCCATAAATAACACTATATTATAAGAATTTTGTTTATATCTATGACTTTGTAACCTCATAGTAAGTGGCTATGATTTTGTAAGACTTTATACTTTGTAATGTAAGAGTTTTATGTTCATGATCTTTGATCAATAAAATTATCAAATCTTTCATTAAAAAATAAATAAAAATAGTTTAACGGTAACATGCAAAGATTTTCAATCTAAAACAAGTATAAAGCTCAAATTGGTTTGTTGGTTTTATTTTTCCTTTATGTTTTCATTGGTGTTTCGTGAAGATAGTATAACTATTGTCATGTAAATCTATGCATCAATATGGTATACATGTAAGTGTATGTTTGATGTTGAAACATGTAAAAAGAAGTATTTATCATGCGAAGAACACTCTTCGTTCTTACATGTTTAAGTTTTTTTTTTTTTTTTTTTTTTTTATTATTATTGTTTCTAATTTTTGTTAACATATTTAAAAGTGCATGTATATATAAGTATAACATTTATGTTATTAAAGAAAAATACAAACAATGCAAGTACCAGATGAAAAAGAGAAACATAGTCCCACCAGAGATTACATATAAAAACTGAAGTGCCTCCTCCTCCATTGTGCATCCCACATCGGAAAAGGGTAAGAATGTTTCTCAAATGGGTGGTTGCTAGGGTGGCCCGACCATGTATGGGGGTGGAGCACTAGAGCACGGCCTCTCCTATGTCTGGGGTGGCTACGTGTCGATTTCCTATTAGGTATGACGTGACAAACTAATAGAATCTTTTAACTTGGTAGACGAAAAATAAGTTCAGAGAGCGGTTCGTAATTATAGTTTACTACAGGAACCCTCCTTAAACTTTTTGAACCACAAGGAGTGATATATAATTTAGGGTTAAATACCCTATTGGTACCTGAGTTTTACGTGATTTTAAATTTAATACCTCAGTTTTGTTTTGTATCATATAAAAACTGAAGTGCCTCCTCCTCCATTGTGCATCCCACATCGGAAAAGGGTAAGAATGTTTCACAAATGGGTGGTTGCTAGGGTGGCCCGACCATGTATGGGGGTGGAGCACTGGAGCACGGCCTCCCCTATGCCTGGGGTGGCTACGTGTTGATTTCCTATTAGGTATGACGTGACAAACTAATAGAATCTTTTAACTTGGTAGACGAAAAATAAGTTCAGAGAGCGGTTCGTAATTATAGTTTACTACAGGAACCCTCCTTGAACTTTTTGAACCACAAGGAGTGATATATAACTTAGGGTTAAATACCCTATTGGTACCTGAGTTTTACGTGATTTTAAATTTAATACCTCAGTTTTGTTTTGTATCATAGGTGGTACCTGAATTAAGGGTAAAAACCAATTTGGTACCTCTGTTAGATTTTCCGTCTGAATTTTAACGTTTCGCCATGTGTCAACCGCTGAGGTTGACACGTGGCACTACATAAAAAAAAATTAAAAAATAAAAATTGAAATCTTTAAAAAATGATTAAAAATAATAAAATTTTAAAAAAGAAGATTAAAAAAAGAAAAAAGAAGAGGGGTGGCTGAGCCACCCCCCTTGGCCGGTCTGGTCAGTCTGGGGTGGCCGAACCACCCCCCATGGGGTGGCCGAGCCACCCCATGGTAGAAAAAGAGAAAAAAAGAAAAATAAATAAATTATGGGTTTTGGCCCTTGGGGGTGGCCGAACCACCCCCTAGGGCCACAGGGGTGGATTGGCCACCCCCAGTCCGGCCGGTATGGGGGTGGCCGAACCACCCCCATGGCCCTAGGGGGTGGTTCGGCCACCCCCAAGGGCCAAAACCCATCAAAATAAATTGAGGGTTTGCCCTTGGGGGTGGCCGAACCACCCTCTAGGGCCATGAGGGTGGTTCGGCCACCCCCATACCGGCCGGCCTGGGGTGGCCGAACCACTCCCATGGCCCTAGGGGGTGGTTCGGCCACCCCCAAGGGCCAAAACTCATCCAAAAAGAAATTGAGGGTTTGCCCTTTGGGGTGGCCGAACCACCCCCGTGGCCCTAGGGGGTGGTTGGGGGTGCCCAAGGGCCAAAACTTATCAAAAAAAAATTGAGGGTTTGCCTTTGGGGGTGGCCGAACCACCCCCATGGGCCACGGGGGTGGTTCAGCCACCCCTAGACCGGCCGGCCACCCCCAAGGGCCAAAACGCATAATTTTTTTTTCTTTTTTTCTACCATGGGGTGGCCGAACCATCCCATAAGGGGTGGTTCGGCCACCCCAGACTGGCCAGACCAGCCAAGGGGGTGGTTGGGCCACCTCCTTGGCCAAAATGGGGGTGGCCGACCACCCCCATGGTGGCCAAGGGGGGTGGCTCAGCCACCCCTCTTCTTTTTTCTTTTTTTAATTTTCTTTTTTAAAATTTTATTATTTTTTATCATTTTTTAAAGATTTCAATTTTTGATTTTTAATTTTTTTTATGTAGTGCCACGTGTTAACCTCAGCGGTTGACACGTGGCGAGACGATAAAATTCGGATGGAAAATCTAACGGAGGTACCAAATGTGTTTTTATCCTTAATTCAGGTACCACCTATGATACAAAACAAAACTGAGGTACTAAATTTAAAATCACGTAAAACTCAGGTACCAATAGGGTATTTAACCCTATAATTTAAACTAACCCTAAAGACCAGTAATGCAATTATTCCCATTTTTTATGAGCTAGGTTCTCATATCTTAAAAATGCCCTCAAATTATTTTACGTAATATATAACTAGGATCTTTATACAAGTATTATGCTTCTGTCCAACACCTTTTATCGACTACACAAATGTTTATCTCTAGGACATGAATACTTACGTGTCTATTATTTGGAGTAGGAAGATATGTGGCCTCACATAGTCATGAACGGGTGGCAAATTTTATATGGATTTGGGCTGAGAAAACAAAATGATGAATATATTACAAGTAATGCAATATCTCCCACTAATATGATCTCACAATTATCTTATTATTGTCTTGCAAATGTCATGGTTGGTTAGTACAAAAAAGCCACTGCCTGTGTGTGATTATAGGCCCATTACGCCTACCCTAGACTGGTGACCAATTGCTAAAATTCATTATTAGCAAAATGCGGATATAAAAGGGTATTATTCACCCAGATAGTACTGTTTACATCCCTACTAGATCAATTATATATATATATATATATGCAATTATTATTAAATTATGACACGTTAGCATAGTGAGATGTTTATGAATTATTATTATGGTATATAACATTTCTCTAAGGATAAACATTTTTATTTTGATATCAAGCTTTTCACTGACAATCTATACTCTATAGCCCATATTTGGAAATAACTTTAGAAATTGAATAAACCAATAAAACATAACTAACAATACTTGCTTAAGAAAAAGAAAAAACATATTTTTAAAGCATCTATCAAGTGTGCGGTTGATCCTACAATTTTGCAGGCCAAACGTGTAATTTTAAATAAAATTACAAAAAAGTGTATTGTTTGAAAATGAGAAAAAAAGAAAGAAAGAAAAAAGAGTTGACATTGTCGCGCAGCAGTCAAGGGAAAATAAATAAAGTCTACAAAAATTTATTATATTTATTTGTTTGGCCCATTTTTAGCCTAGTGAAATTCAATAAAGTCTACAAAAATTTCTTGCGTGTTATATGGCTAAACTAAAGGAACACCGAGAGAGCTAGTAGGATTGAGGAAATCCAATTTTCTTCTATTAATTAACATTCCTTTTGAAAGGGGACAAAGAAACAACAGTGAGGAAATATAAAACGGTCGCATATGCCTGCTTAAGATCGAGTGTGGGACATAGAAAAGCCTGCTTTGTTCTATTAATTAACAATGCTTTTGACTTTGTTCAAAAAAAAAAAAACCAATGCTTTTGACTAGCTAGCTAGTGCTTTGGGGTTTGAATTAGGAGGAGTTCAATGCATTGTTTAAGGTTATTTGCTTTGTCTAACTCCACGGACCAATTTAAAATAACAGAAATATTATGGCCATTACTCTATATACCCTTTTTCTTTTTCTTTTTTTCTTTTATTTATTTATTTATTTATTGTTTTTACCTTCCTTGACATGTTGGGGGTACTTGATTAGGGACGGGGATCGCGTGTAATAGAATAATCTTACGTGATTAGGGACGGGGATCGCGTGTAATAGAATAATCTTACGTGAGAATCTGACTAAGTTTACTTGTATGAACAGACGTACAGAATCTAAGTCATTGATTACGTATTTGCGATAAAAGAAATATTAAATTGTGTATTTTTATTTTTCATAAGATTCAAGAGCTGCTTAAAAAGAAATATAACCAAGTAAACCAACTTCATTAGTAGAATTGTAATCTCTAATCCGATTTCTTTTATATTTCTATATTTTGGAATAAAATTGGTATTAATTTCCATTTCAAATGAAGCCATTGGCGAATACAAGTTTGAAATGAAAAACAACACTTTTTACAAGTTGCAAATTAAGATAGATTGTAATTGACATAGACATAAGTATTGGCATAATGGCATCGTTAAAGAATATTCAAGTGCTATCCCTCTTTTCTTACTCCAATGGAAGTTTTATAATGCTTAGATAGTGTTTGGTTTGCCTCCCTGTTATTCAATAACATGACATCTTTTGTTATTGAATATGTAAAATAATCACAGGATTACTTAGACATGTTAACCACACGAAAAATAATCATAGGGCTGTAGCTACTTAGAAAACATTCGCAAACTATATTTAAGACATTCTCTTTAAAAAGTCATGCATCCCCAAAAGTTAAGTAATACCTTATCTTTCTCATTATCTTCATTCAATTTTATCTCTCAATTACCTCACTAATTTAAGTATCGTAAGCTTTTTCAGTCTCTCGAAATCGATGGTTTTCAGTTACACTTTCTTCAACAATTGATTTGTGTTATCTTGACCATTCATATTTAATAACAGAATATATCCCAAACTCCTTGGGATATTGGCCTTGTTGCTTAATGGGGAAGCACAAGTGACCTTGTTGCTTAATGGGGAGGCACAAGTGACTCAAGTTGAAAGACTAGGGTAGCCTATAACTTAGCCTATAACACGGAAGTGATGTAGCTATTGATATAGGGGATCACATTGGCCCTATTTAGTAATTCCCTCCCCCTTCTCCTCCCCCATTTTTTCCTGACGTCCCACCTGTCTGTGTCCCCTCCCCCAGGTTTTTGGTAGGTGTGGACTTTTGGCAGGCCTAATATTTCTAATGTTTCTTCTCATTTTACCATTGCCTGAAAAGTGCACAGTTTTCCAAGTTGTGAAAAAACATTGGTAAAATAGGAATTTTCACCAACATGAAATGCTTCTCCAACAGATTTGTGGCAAGCGGCAGTATGCATGCTACGCGGTACAAAAAGTGACTGGAGAGGGAATTACTAAACAGGACCATTGTTAAGTCAATATACTAGGGTAGCCTATAGCTTGTTATCTTGACCATTCATATTCAATAACAGAAGATATCCCAAACTCTCTTGGATATTGACCTTGTTGCTTAATAGGGAAGCACAAGTGACCTTGTTGCTTAATAGGGAAGAAAAAGTGACTCAAGTTGAAAGAACTAGGGTAGCCTATAGCTTAGCCTATAACACGGAAGTGATGTAGCCATTGATATGGGGGTTCAAATTGGCCCTGTTTAGTAATTTCCTCCCCCTCTCTCATTTTTTCTTGACGTCCCACCTGTCTGTGCCCCCTCCCCCAAGTTTTTGGCAGGCGCGAACTTTTGGCAGGCCTAATATTTCTAATGTTTCTTCTCATTTTTCAAAAAATTTTGTCGACATGAAATGCTTCTCCAACAGATTTGTGGCAGGCGGCAGTCTACTACACGGTACAAAAAGTGACCGGGAAAGGAATTACTAGACAGGCCATTGTTAAGTCAATATACTAGGGTAGCCTATAGCTTAGCCTATTATATGGTCTATTATATGGCAGCCGCCAGCCGTCCATTTCTTGGCTTTCACCTTTTTTTTCTAAAAAGTCCTTTTGAGTGAGATACGCAAGAATGATTGGAACTTTGGAAGGCATATACAATTATACATACAAGCAATTGGACAAACAACCGAATTTCAAAAGCAATTGCAATGTACTTTCAAGCTCCAATAGAATAGGTAGGAGTCAAATTCTGAATGGGCAATTGTTGACTATGTACGATTTGGGACAAAAATTGTGCTACAGTCCACAAGGCTAAAGTCGCATATTTGGTGAAGTATTTAATGTCAGGGAAAACGCAAGGTTTCTTTGTTTACCAACGGTCAAGTTTGTCAAATGTATTTTCACGTGGAAGGAAAGTGATAATGGGACTATCAAAAGGCTTGCGTCATGTGTTGTATAAAAAGTGAAAATGTGAAAATAAAAACGAAACATACGTATTCGACAAAGAGACGTGGTATAAATCTTTTTCGGATATTTCTTTAATTTTTCTATTTTTTTAAAACTATCGTTAGATTTGTAGGGTCAATGTGAATCTCATACATCGACTCGGACAAGAGAAAAAAAAATGAACCATTTATCATTTGAGAGTATATAATACTTTTAGTTTGTGTTAATAATCGAGAACGTGTAATATTCTTAGTTTGTGTTCTGTATGCACATACACTTGACATAAACTAAAATCAAAATTCAATTTAAAAGGGGTTGAGTTGGACTATCAATTTGTTTGGCCAAGGGATATCCATCTCAATGAAAATGACAAGAAGAATCTATAAATTTTTTTGCTATTTTCCAAATTCATTGTCTGATTCATTCGTCCCTACTCATACGTATCAAACAATAGTCTAGTATTTTTGTGTTTTGTTAGTGGACACAAGATGAGACTACCATATCGGTAACTAAGAATGCGTAATACTCTTAATTTATGTTTCGTGTACGACACAAACTAAAGTCGAAGTTCAATTTAAAACGGGTAGAATTCGACGATAAATTTTTCTGAGCCCGGAATAATGGAATATCCATCTTAATGAAATGACAAAAAGAATCCATAATTTTTTTTTGCTTTTTTCCAAATTTCAATCCGGTTGATTTGTACCTACTCATATAGTCATATGTATCAAGAGAAATGATATTTTTATATATTTTTACACATTTAATAATAAATTTAAAATTTGGTTGTACGTATATGTACAAAAAATATATAAAAGACCTAAGTATATCATTTCTCTATGTATCAAACATAGAGGGGCTTGTATTTTTGTGTTATGTAAATTGTGAGGAGATACAAGATGAGACTGCCACGTCAGTTAAGTAATTGAAAACGTGTATTACTCCTAATTTGTGTTATATATATATATATATATATATATCACGTCAGTTAAGTAATTGAAAACGTGTATTACTCCTAATTTGTGTCATATATATATATATATATATATATATATATATATATATATATATGTACATGACACGACACATCCTAAAGTCAAAGTTCAATTTAGAAGGGACTGAATTGGGCTTGACTTTTATCATTTCTCTTTCTATTTTCTGCTCTTACCCTCTATTTCTCATTTTGATTTTTTTTTTTTCCTTTTGTTTACAGGTGTTTTCTAACCAGATCAGTAATTTTGGCCTCTTTGCTATGCATCCGTCTATCTACATCCGTGTTGTACCGTTCATCTCCTCCATGGTCGCTGTTGTTGTTTGTGTTTTTGCTTTAATAAGAGTTTTCTTCTTCATAAAACTGCCCTCATAGACGATTGATGGGATGAAGGTTAATCAGATATGATGGGTTATTCTTTACGGCCTAGATAGTTCAGTATGAGGGGTTATCTCTTACGACCGATGTAAATAATTTTTTTTTGGATATTTGGCTACCCTTGTCTTAAATCTAATCTGCTCGGAGCATATCTGCTCTTTAATTATTTTTGTACATGGGCTAGCGAAAAATAAAAGCCATAAATAACACTATATTATAAGAATTTTGTTTATATCTATAACTTTGTAACCTCATAGTAAGTGGCTATGATTTTGTAAGACTTTATACTTTGTGATGTAAGAGTTTTATGTTCATGATCTCTGATCAATAAAATTATCAGATCTTTCATTAAAAAATAAATAAAAATAGTTTAACGGTCACATGCAAAGATTTTCAATCTAAAATAAGTTTAAAGCTCAAATTGGTTTGTTGGTTTTTATTTTTCCTTTATGTTTTCATCGGTGCTTCGTGAAGATAGTATAACTATTGTCATGTAAATCTATGCATCAATATGGTATACATGTAAGTGTATGTTTGATGTTGAAACATGTAAAAAGAAGTATTTATCATGCGAAGAACACTCTTCGTTCTTCAATGTTTTAGTTATTTGTTATTTTTTTTTTCTTTTTAATTATTATTGTTTCTAATTTTTGTTAACATATTTAAAAGTGCATGTATATATAAGTATAACATTTATGTTTATTAAAGAAAAATACAAACAATGCAAGTACCGGATGAAAAAGAGAAACAAAGTCCCACCAGAGATTACATATAAAAACTGAAGTGCCTCCTCCTCCATTGTGCATCCCACATCGGAAAAGGGTAAGAATGTTTCACAAAAGTGTTGAATCCTCTCCCTTTTGTTATTTTTTTTTATTAAATTCTGAAATTAATATATATACACAGAGTTGAACTGATTAAGTTTTCTATAAGGGCTCAGCTGGGTAGCTTAGTTGAGTTTGAGCTTGTGGGCTGAGGATGAACAATGCTCAAAGCTCGGCTAGAGTCCAAGCCGAGTCCGAAAATCTAATACCCAGCTCAACTCGATTACACCTTTAATTAGATTAAATTTCACAAATTTCATAATATATATTATAATTTTATTTAAAAATTAAATAAGGTAGCACTATGTATATTATTAAATATAATAAAATAAATATAAACCGTAAAATATATCCATCTCATTTTGTAAGGATAATTGCATCATTTCCTAGGGGTTGGCCTAAATTACAAATCACTTCCTGTGGTACAAAAAGTTCATTGATGATTCATGTGGTAAATTATAATTACGAATCACTCATTGAACCCGTTTTTCGTCCACTAAGTTTACAGTTTTCGTTAGTTTGCCGCGTCATACCCAATAAGAAATCGAAACGTGTCCATTACAAAAAATAAATAAATAAATAAAACTTAAAAATCATTTTATAAGCTAGGTTCTCATTTCTCATATCTAAGAAATGCCCTCAAATTATTTTACGTAATATATAACTAGGATCTTTATATATGTTGCGCGTGAGTATTATGCTTCTGTCCGACACCTGTTATCGACTACACAAATGTTTATATCTATGACATGTACTTACGTTACGTATCTATTATTTGGAGTAGGATGATACGTGGTCTCACATAGTCATGAACAGGTGGCAAATTTTATAAGAATTTGGCCTAAGAAAACAAAATGATGACTATATTGCGAGTAATGCAATATCTTCCACTAATATCTCACAATTATCTTATTGTTCTCTCGCATATGTCATGGTTGGCTAGTACAAAAAAGTCGCTGCCCGTGGGTGATTATAGGCCCATTACGCCTACCCTAGACTGGCGACCAATTGCTAAAATTTATTATTAGCAAAATGCGGATACGTAAAAAGGGTATTATTCACCCAAATAACTAGTACGGTTTATATTCCTACTGGATCAATTATTGTTATATATATATTGCAATTATTATTAAACTATGACACATTAGCATAATGAGATGTTTATGAGTTATTATTGTGGTATATAACATTACTCTAAGAGATAAACATTTTGATTTTCATATCAAGCTTTTCACCGACAATCTATACTCTATAGCCCATAGTTGGAAATAACTTTATAAATTGAATAAACCAATAAAACATAACTAACAATGCTTGCTTAAGAAAAAGAAAAAACATATTTTTAAAGCATCTTACTGTTGATCCTACAATTTTGTAGGTCAAACGTATAATTTTAAATAAAATTGCAAACAAGTGTCTTGTTTGAAAACGTGAAAAAGAAGAAGAAGAAGTTGACTTTGTCGCATAGCAGAGAAGGGAAAATCAATAAAGTCAACAAAAATTTATTGCATGTATTGCGTGTTAATTGGTATAGCTAAACTAAAGGAACACCGAGAGAGCTAGTGGGATTGAGGAAATCCAATTTTCTTCTTCTATTAATCAACATTCCATTTGAAGGTGGACAAAGAAATTAAAAACAGTGAGGAAATATAAAACGGTCGCATATGCTTTTGCTTAAGAGTGTGGGACATAGAAAAGCCTGCTTTGTTCTATTAATTATCAAAGCTTTTGACTTTGTTAAAAAAAAAAAAACAAACCAACGCTTTTGACTAGCTAGCTAGTACTTTGGGGTTTGAATTAGGAGGAGTTCAATGCATTGTTCAAGGTTATTTGCTTTGTCTAACTCCACGGACCAATTTAAAATAACAGAAATATTATGGCCATTAACAAAAAAAATTTAAAAATTACTCTATATACCCTTTTTCTTTTTCTTCTTCATCTTTTTTTTTTTTTTTTTTTTTTTTTGACCTTGTTGCTTAATGGGGAGGCACAAGTGACTCAAGTTGAAAGACTATGGTAGCCTATAGCTTAGCCTATTACACGGAAGTGATGTAGTTATTGATATAGGGGATCACATTGGCCCTATTTAGTAATTCCCTCTCCCTTCTCCTCCCCCATTTTTTCCTGACGTCCCACCTGTCTGTGTCCCCTCCCCCAGGTTTTTGGTAGGCGTGGACTTTTGGCAGGCGTAATATTTCTAATGTTTCTTCTCATTTTACCATTGCCTGAAAAGTGCACAGTTTTTCAAGTTGTGAAAAAATATTGGTAAAATAGGAATTTTCGCCAACATGAAATGCTTCTCCAACAGATTTGTGGCAAGCGGCATTGCGGCAGTCTGCTACGCGGTACAAAAAGTGACTGGGAAGGGAATTATTAAACAGGATCATTGTTAAGTCAATATACTATGGTAGCCTATAGCTTAGCCTATTATATGGTCTATTATATGGCAGCCGCCAGCCGTCCATTTCTTGGCTTTCAGCTTTTTTCTAGAAAGTCCTTTTGAGTGAGATACGCAAGAATGATTGGAACTTTGGAAGGCATATACAATTATACATACAAGCAATTGGACAAACAACCGAATTTCAAAAGCAATTGCAATGTACTTTCAAGCTCCAATAGAATAGGTAGGAGTCAAATTCTGATTGGGCAATTGTTGACTATGTACGATTTGGGACAAAAATTGTGCTACAGTCCACAAGGCTAAAGTCGCATATTTGGTGAAGTATTTAATGTCAGGGAAAACGCAAGGTTTCTTTGTTTACCAACGGTCAAGTTTGTCAAATGTATTTTCACGTGGAAGGAAAGTGATAATGGGACTATCAAAAGGCTTGCGTCATGTGTTGTATAAAAAGTGAAAATGTGAAAATAAAAACGAAACATACGTATTCGAGAAAGAGACGTGGTATAAATCTTCTTCTGATATTTCTTTAATTTTTCTATTTTTTAAAACTATCGTTAGATTTGTAGGGTCAATGTGAATCTCACACATCGACTCGGACAAGAGAAAAAAAATGAACCATTTATCATTTGAGAGTATATAATACTTTTAGTTTGTGTTAATAATCGAGAACGTGTAATATTCTGTATGCACATACACTTGACATAAACTAAAATCGAAATTCAATTTAAAAGGGGTTGAATTGGACTATCAATTTGTTTGGCCAAGGGATATCCATCTCAATGAAAATGACAAGAAAAATCTATAAATTTTTTTCTATTTACCAAATTCATTGTCCGATTGATTCGTCCCTACTCATACGTATCAAACAATAGTCTAGTATTTTTGTGTTTTGTTAGTGGACACAAGATGAGACTACCATATCGGTAACTAAGAATGCGTAATACTCTTAATTTATGTTTCGTGTACGACACAAACTAAAGTCGTAGTTCAATTTAAAACGGGTAGAATTCGACAATAAATTTTTCTAAGCCCGGAATATCCATCTTAATGAAATGACAAAAAGAATTCATAATTTTTTTTTTTGCTTTTTTCTAAATTTCTATCCGGTTAATTCGTCCCTACTCATATAGTCACATATGTATCAAGAGAAATGATATTTTTATATATTTTTACAAATTTAATGATAAATTTGAAATTTGATTGTACATATATATATATATATATATATATATATATACAAAAATATATATATAAAAAACCTAAGTATATCATTTCTCTATGTATCAAACATAAAGGGGCTTGTATTTTTGTGTTATGTAAATTGTGAGGAGGTACAAGATGAGACTGCCACGTCAGTTAAGTAATTGAAAACGTGTATTACTTCTAATTTGTGTCATATATATATATATATACATGACACGACACATGCTAAAGTCAAAGTTCAATTTAGAAGGGATTGAATTGGGCTTGACTTTTTTGGGGCCCGGCATACGCTTTTGATACGTTGCCCATCTTACACGTGTAATTAACCTTTTTACTAGTGGAAGATATTTTTCACGAGCTATTTCAGATGGGATATTACTTTCTTGGGCTTGTCCAAACAGCCCATTGTGAGGGCTAACCGGCCCAAGCCCAAACCTGTTCAGTAATATTAAAATTAGATTCTAATCCAGATACTGTTAGTAGTATTTCTGGGGAAGGCCCATGCTGAAGACGGTATTAGAAGAAGCCGAGAAGTTCTGAAGAAAAAATTACGTGGAGTTATGGTATTTTTGCTTGTTGAACACAATATAAATATTTTTCAATATTAACCTTCCATTAAAATTTTCTGTTAAATCATGTCAAAATTTTCAAAATACTCATCTTTTTTTTTTTTTTAAAAAAGAAAAAAGAAAAAAAGTGGCAAAAACCCTACTTCATAGTAGCCTCACCAAATTTTATTCACAAAAGTAATTAAAAACCACTTTTCTCAATTCTGGTGAGTCACTTTTTTAAAATTTTCTCAACAGTCTCACCATTTTAACTATTTACTATCAATATTTCCATTTAAATAATATTCGTTTTTTTTTCAAATTTTTTTATTCTTTCTCTATTTAATTTTTTTATACAACAAGTTACCATACATCTTCATATTGAGATTAGATCATTGATAAGAAATTCACAGAAGTTTTCATTTGCTTTTCAACCAAATTAAAAAAAGAACGAAAGAAAAGATAAATGAAAGAACCACAAAGTTTATGTCAGGGACAAAGAAACTTTCGTGTCCATGAAATAAAGACATCATCATGTGAGAGAGATGGGAGATGGGAGAAGAAAGGAAAAAAAAATGTAATGTGGTCATCTGAGAGAGAAAGGAGAAACAAAATTGGTGAAAGTGAGTGAATATTACTCATCAAAATTGGTGAGTATTTTCACTCATCAAAATTTTTTGGTCAAAGTAGTGAGGCTGTTGAAAATGATTTTTTAATATTTTCATCAACCAAAAAACAATTTTGATAAGGTTAATAAGAATGCTCTTAATAGATTTTGGAGTTTTTTTTTTTTGTAAAATTTTTCTAATGTAATATAAAATAAAAATTATTTTTATAATTTTAAGAATATTTTATGGTTTGAATTGTCTATTAATCCATTTGTTTCTAAATAAATAAATAAAATTGAAATTACAAACAGACCCGCAAATTCCATAGCACGTCAACGTTCGACCAAAAAAACGACAAAAAAAGAAAAAGAATAACAACGTTTTCCTCTTTGCAGACTTCCACGAAACTCACCCCCTTCCCTTACGCTACGGTCTACACCTCCTTCAATCTCTTCCTCCCTCCCTAAACCCTAACCCTAACCCTAATTCCATCTTCATGGAGGAAAAACCCACTCAATTTGACCCCACGTCCCTTAATCCCCACCAAAAGACCCTCAAAATTTCGTTACCCAAGAAGCACTAGAATTTCCCCCAAATACCCAAAATGGACCCAGCTCTTTCCCCCTCCTCCGAAGGCGGTGGCGATGGCGATGGCGATACGGCGTGGTACGGAAACATCCAGTACCTGCTCAACATCTCGGCAATCGGCGCGTGCTGCTGCGTCTTCATCTTTCTCTTCGTGAAGCTCCGCAGCGACCACCGCCGGATTCCGGGGCCCACCGCTCTCGCCGCCAAGCTCCTCGCGGTCTGGCACGCCACGCGCCGTGAGATCGCGTCCCACTGCGGCGCCGACGCCGCTCAGTTCCTCTTGATCGAAGGCGGAAGCTGCGCTTTGCTCCTCTCCGTCGCCGCTCTATCACTCCTCGTGATGCTGCCTCTCAATATCTACGCAGGTACGGCTCCTCTAAACGACCAGTTCTCCAAAACGACCATCACTCACATTGCAAAAGGTTCGCTTTTACTCTGGGTACATTTTGTTTTCGTTGTCGTTGTTGTCGTTTTGGTACATTTCAGTATGCTTGGGATTGAAGAACGGTTAAGGATCACTAGGTTTAGGGACGGAAATGGAAATTTGAGTGACCCAAATGCGAATTCGACTGCGATTTTCACTATAATGGTGCAGGGATTACCCAAAGCTCTAGGGGACGATAGAACTGTGTTGCAAGAGTATTTTCAGTATAGGTATCCCGGGAAGGTTTATAGGGTCATCGTGCCAATGGATTTGTGTGCATTGGATGATTTAGCTGAGGAATTGGTTAGGGTTAGGGATGAGATTTCTAGGCTGATTGCGCGAATAGACTCTCGGGTTTTTCTTGATGAGAGCGAGGATGTTGGAAATGGATTCAGTTTGATGGTGGGAAAAGGGAAGGTCTTGTGGGATGGGATAATGGAAAGGCTGGGTTTTACAGACGAAGAGAGGTTGAGAAGGTTGCAGGAGTTGAGAGCTGAATTGGAGACCGAACTGGCGGCTTATAAAGAAGGCCGTGCACCGGGTGCTGGAGTGGCCTTTGTGATGTTTAAGGACGTTTACACGGCGAATAAGGCTGTTCAGGATTTTCGGAACGAGAAGAAGAGGCGGTTTGGGAAGTTCTTTTCCCTCGTGGAGTTGCGTCTTGAGAGGAACCAATGGAAGGTTGAGCGGGCTCCCTTGGCATCCGATATTTACTGGAATCATTTGGGATCAACGAAGCTTCAATTAAGGTTGCGGAGAGTGGTTGTGAACACCTGCTTATTGCTGATTCTTTTGTTCTTCAGTTCTCCTCTTGCTGTGATCAGTGCTGTGCAGAGTGCAGGACGGATTATTAATGCGGAAGCTATGGATAATGCACAAGTGTGGTTGGCTTGGGTGCAAAGCTCAAGCTGGCTTGCAAGCCTTATCTTTCAGTTCCTGCCAAATGTTATTATATTTGTGAGTATGTATATAGTGATCCCGTCAGCTCTTTCTTATCTCTCCAAGTTTGAACGGCATCTGACAGTGTCAGGAGAGCAAAGAGCTGCACTTTTGAAGATGGTTTGCTTCTTCCTGGTAAACCTCATTCTCCTGAGGGCTTTAGTTGAATCATCCTTAGAGAGTGCAATCCTGAAGATGGGTCGGTGCTATTTGGATGGAGAAGATTGTAAGAGGATTGAGCAATACATGAGTCCATCATTCTTGTCGAGATCATGCCTTTCGTCTCTTGCGTTTCTGATCACATGCAGTTTCTTGGGCATATCTTACGATCTGTTGGCTCCAATCCCTTGGATCAAAAGAAATATTCAAAAGTTCAGGAAGAATGATATGCTCCAGCTGGTCCCAGAACAAAGTGAAGAGTACCCATTAGAACATCAAGAAATAGATGGTCTTAGGAGACCACTGATGCCTGACATTATGTATGACAGTCCCAGATTCCATAGAAGTGATCTACCGGTGCAAGATCTTTCTGTATATCCAATCAACAGAACGTCAACTGCTCCCAAGCAGACATTTGATTTTGCACAGTATTATGCTTTCAATTTGACAATATTTGCCCTGACCATGATATATTCTTCATTTGCTCCACTCGTGGTCCCTGTTGGTGCTGTTTATTTTGGCTATAGGTATGTGGTTGACAAGTACAACTTTCTGTTTGTATATAGAGTCCGGGGTTTTCCTGCTGGCAATGACGGGAGGTTAATGGATACTGTCTTGTGCATCATGCGATTCTGTGTGGATCTCTTCCTGCTTTCGATGCTCTTGTTCTTTTCAGTCCAAGGAGACTCCACGAAATTGCAAGCTATATTCACACTTGGTTTGCTAGTAATGTATAAACTGATGCCTTCTAATAATGATGGTTTTCATCCAGCTCTTTTGGAAGGCATACAAACTGTTGACAACATTGTAGATGGGCCAATTGATTATGAGGTCTTATCACAGCCTAAATTTGACTGGGATACATATCATACATGAGTGAGGCTGTATTACATTATACTCAGTTTATTTGTGCAGATCCGTCTCTGTTGGCCCTAATGTAAAAAATAAAAAGGAAAAAAAAAAAAAAAAAAAATTCTTTCTCAGGTGTTCATATGTAATTTGTAGACGTCTTTAATGACATTTCACTCTTCGTTCCTTTTTTTTTTTTTCGTATATATTACAAGAGTACTATAGCTTTTACAATAAGTGTGTTACAAGCTGATGTGACACTTTTGATATTATTATCAGCCATCAAAATGTGGACTGTTACGGATTAGGCCCCTGAATCATTATGCTCAAACTTTGACAGTTGATTGAATTACAGAACGATCTTGGACATGCTTCTATTGTAGTTTGGTTTAACTTATGAGACACTTTAATGTACAAAAGAAGACATCTCGCTATCCAAAATGATGCATTGAGAAGAGGTCAGATTAGAGTTGATGCTTAATTGTTACTTGATTGCTAATATGGGAAGGATAGAATTTTCCTTCCTCTATCTCACATGTAATTTAAAAAATACACAGGAGAATCATACTGTAATAAAAATGTATGTCAAAATCACTTACATTTCAAACATATCAGTTTCATAGAGTGGATTTGAGGAAATTTCTGAAAACTATGTTTATATGTGAAAGAAAGAAAAAAAAGTATTATTTCTTAAGAAAAGCGCATGCTCACAAGCAAATAACAGGGTTCCAAGTACTCCATGCTGCAAACGTGAAGGATCATGCAATTCCACATTACATGCCTCATGATAGCCACCGCTAAAAAGAAACCGTCGAGACTTTCTAAAAGACTGTTTGGAAATGTTAAATACATGAACAAAGTTTTTCTAAGAATTGAGTTTGAATAATTTTCTCTAATTCAGTTTAATAATATGACATGGATTCAAAATGCATATGATTATCGTGTACATTTTTAAACCAGTAATGCTAAAAACTACATTTTTATCCAACTATTGTCACACTCTACAAATGTAACGGTGCCAACTTAAGATATTTTTGCAAAAAAATGTTAAAATTATAATACAAAGGAGTTCGGTGACAAATTGGTGCAAATTACTTGGACCAAATGGATTATAGGCAAAGATGAGAAATAGAGAAAAATCAGGAGATAAAAGCCAACTAGTCAAGACACATCCTACATCCACTCTTTGCCAAGCAAATGCTCTGTTTCCTACACTTGGGCAGGGTCTACATTCCAATGTGGCTCCACTTATCAGTATTTTCTCACTTGCAACTCTCTCTATCTCTCTCTCTCTCTCAATTGTGTGGCTAATCTTAAATTAACGGATAGTTTTTATTAATTGCCATTTCAATGAGGGATAAATAAATAGGAAGAGTTAAATTGTTGAGTCACAAGTAAGTTATTGTTTCATTTTACTTGTGACTTTGATTTTTCATCTTCATTTTGAGAGGAAGGCAGAAGAGAGTTATGCAGTATGCACCATTTAGCAGCAAAAGGCAATCTTGTTGATTCAGGTTCAGAGACAAACAAGCTTGGTTCTAGCGGCCGCAGTGACCAGCCCCTTTGCCCAAAACCCCGCCGGCTTGGGCCTGCCATGCCTGAATTTCTCAAGCCCCCAAGATGTAGCAACCACAGGTTCGATTGTTTATCACACTTGCTCTCCTTAAATTGTTTTCTCTTCCTTGGTCTCTCATAACACGAACATCAAATCATTTTATGGTTCAGATTAGATTTGACAGACGGAAGAAAAGATATTCTGAATATAATTTCTGAAAAGGTAAGGATTCATGCTACATTATCCCAATTTGTAACGGACAGAGTTTTCTTCCAAACTAAATCTTTAGAACAAGTAATTCTTACATCCATTTTAAAAGACTGGGTTGAAAGAATTTCCGCCTACGCAGTTTGAAGAAAACTATGTTCATCCAATTTCAGTGACATTTATGAAGTTGATTAGTCCAATCATTTGATATAAATGTTATGTAGAATATTGATGGAAGGGAAGCTATATGCAATGGGTGCCCACCTTCATGTTACTCTGGGTCCCCTCCAGGCAGAACGGATAACCCTTTGGTTCAGGACGTGCAGTTTATTCATCAGATGGAGCTTCTTTCGCCGTTTACAAGAGCAAAGCTCTCCGATAAATTTGGCTTCACCTCTGCCTAACTTCTCCTTCAGAAATGACGCAGAGGAGTTTGTGGAAAGAATATGATAGTTCTCGAAATGAGATTTTTATTTTTATTTTTATTTTTTTTTAAGGATGTCTTGATTAATGTGGGTATAAGTTTGTAAATATTATGAGATTAATGAGTTTGAATTCTATATTTGTACATTATATTTAGAAAAATATTGAAGATCATCATTTTGGACAATGGGGATGAATAATATGTTTTTGCATCAATTATAACCGTGCAATCGGAGATTCTGAGCCAAACCATTTTTTTCTGAAAAAATGTTTGAAGTTTTACAACTTTTACTTTAATTTTCTTATAAACTAATGTGAGTCATGTGACAATCCATAATTAGTAAGATAATTAAGAGTGTGTCATTGACAAATTAATCACTAACTAATTAAAATGACAAACCAATTTTTTTAATCATTTAAATAATTATGAATTATTACATCAGTTTGTAAGTAAATTTGTAGTAAAAATTGTATTATCTCTATCACTCCCTCTTCATCCCCCAAGTCTGCATAGAGCATCTCTAACAACAACAGGTAAAATACTTAGTAAATAGTGTAATTTTCTACTTTATTAACTGCTTTTTTTTCTTTTTCTTTTTCTTTTTTTATACACTTTTCAACATATTATCTATTCTCTTCCCTACTTATTTTAAAATATTATTTATCACAATTTTTTTTATCATATTATATTTTCATGAAAAAAAAAAGAGGAGAAATAATAAACAACTAAAACAATAACATGGAAAAACAATAAAATATTTATCTATTGTGCTCCAGCAAATAGCAAAAGGTTGCTATTCACGGCAGCACCTTATGCATTTGACATAGAGTAATGTTACAAACACTTCTACTTTTTCACACCTATTTTTGTACACTTTTAGGTGGCTTTTAAAATTATAATTGGCTTTGATATGAATCTTTATTGAATTTTAATTCAATGGTGATTTTAAAAACCACCTAAGGATATGTGAAAATAGATGTAGAGAAGTGAGAGTGCGTGTAGCATTACTCTTTGACCTAATCTCTAGGAGAAAAAGTGATCATATTAGCTAAATATAGTTAATATTAAACTTTGAGCTAATATGCCGGAGATGTTCTTAATTGTTTCAAATTGATCCTTGACATCAATGGCTTGACGGAAACCATTAGGCCTTGAACAGGAATCCAATAGCTAGTAAGATAGTGACACGTGACATAATCCCATATCAAAAGGTCCAAGTCATATAAAATTGCCGGGTCATTGTCACGGTAGCAACTTTAGGCCACGTCATTTCTTACAAAGGAGATTTCCCATTGTCAAAAGGTACTACAAATGATTTCAAAAGTTAGGATAACTCCGTCCACATGCACTTAAAATTTTTTCAAAATCAAAACTTTTAAAAATAAAGAAATTTCCCTTAACCAAAATGATAATCATATCTCTATCTCAAAATGGAGTTCAAGTGATAAGTCGAGTTTAATTAAGAACGTAATAATTTGATAATCGTTGAGTAGGTACAAAACATATGATTAAATGTGTTTTAAGGATCTAATTGAACTGAGTTGAGTCGAATATTAAATATTTAAATTTGATTCGTTTAATTTTATTTTTAAAATAAGTTTAGTTTGAGTTTATCAACAAATTAGATAGTTGTTTTAGTTTTTATATAAAGTAAATATTATAATTGTTATATATATTATTTTTTTAATTCCATACTAGTAATACTTAGTTAGTAAATTAATTTGTATTTACAAACATAAAAATTAGCATTACCAAATCTTATGTTTGTAATAAATCATATATAATATTTTATCATGAAACAAACTATCTATATATTATATCGTATAATCTTATCTAAAGTATTTATAAAAAAAATTATATATATATCACATTAAGAACAATTTTTTTTATTTAAATAATAATGTTAAAAACTATTGTGAGATAAAAATATAATTTATAACATTTATAAGATAAAATTTAATAAAAATAAATTTACATGAATTAAATATAAATCAAATCTAAATTTATATTTATATTTAAGCACGATTCTTTTAATAAACTATTTAGACGAATTTATATGAATGGTACTCGAAAGTTGACAAAACCAATAGAAAGGATTGATATAAAAAAAAAAAAAAAAATTATTATTATTATTATTATTAAAAAAAAAAAAAATAAAAAAAAAAGAAGAAGAAGAAGAAGAAGAAAAGAAAAGAAGGAAATGATTAGGAAATAATTTTTCCCCCCTGAAGGCTGAAGGCTGAAGGCTGAAGCCGACCTCCTCCTCGGGAGTCGGGACCTCAACTGTCAAACAAAGGTAAACATGGGACCCACTCCACATGGCCCCATCACCCCCAAAGTCCCAAACTACTTCACTTTCCAGTTTCCACTCTCACAGTTACCGTTCAAGATCCTACTAACCACCCCCCCAACTCTTTCTGAAACCCCAAAACCCTAAACACTTCCTCTGGCTCCCAAGATATAAAGGTTTTCGTCTCTTACTTTCTTTCACAATGCCAAAATCTTTCTAGGGTTTCCACTATGCTCTGTTTCTACAATCTTGTCCTCCTCTTCTTGATCTCGCTCTGGAGCTCCCACAGCTCTTGCAATGGCGGCCGCATCTTCAGCTTCAAGATGCACCACCGCTTCTCCGATCCCGTCAGGAAGTGGTCCAAGGCCGCCGGCGACAGATGGCCGGAGAAGGGCACGGTCGAGTACTACGCCGAGCTCGCCGACCGCGATCGCCTCCTCCGCGGTCGCAAGCTCTCTGAGTTCGACGCTCCGCTCGCCTTTTCCGACGGAAACTCAACCCTCCGGATCAGCTCCCTGGGATTGTATGGTTCAATGCCTTCTGTGATGTGATCTTGAATTTCTTTGTTAAATTTTTGTTTATCTTTGAATGTTTTGGTTTTGTGGAGGTTTGTTACAGTTTGCATTATACGACGGTGCAGTTGGGGACGCCGGGAGTGAAGTTTATGGTGGCGCTGGACACGGGGAGTGACCTATTCTGGGTACCCTGTGATTGCAGTAGATGTGCTCCTACCGTGGGCACTGTTTACGCTTCTGTATGACTCTCTTTCTCATTTTTAAGCTCTGTGAATATCAGAATTTTGGGTTTAGTTAGCTATGTATTTTTCTGAGAAGTAGAATTCTGTTTCTGTGAATTTATGCACACCGTTACATTGTTAAAATAATGGTAAAATGATTAGATTGACCATTTCTCATTAGATGCGACATGTGTAACTTATCAGTTATCATGATATTAGAGCATTTAGAAATTTGAAGTGTTGGCCTCTCTCATCGAGGGGGAGTATGGGCCCTCACATAAATGGGATTGTTAGAATATGGTTAAATGATGACATTTACCATTTCCCATCAGTTTTTTATGCTTTTGACATAAATGGTAATCTATCACACATTTGCAATAGATGTTAAACTGATCGGGGGCATTGTTTGGTGGGAAACATAATTGATGAGAAGTCAGAGAGAGATTTGAGGTATTAATTTCTTGTTTATTGTTATGCCTCCTTGTTTCAATTTTATGAAGGAAGTGGTGAATCTGTTATTGGGCCACTCAATTTTGTTTTGCTAACTTAACATGGCATTTTGTCTTGTTGTCGACGTAGTTAGAGATCTGTTCTGTGATTGTGGACATCATTTGTTTTTCTTGGTTGCCATTCTAGAAGTGGAAATTTATTATGTAGTTTTGTAAGTATTGATTTGATTCCTGACGAAACAGTGTCTTTGACTCTTTGGTGAGGGAGCGATCGGTAGATTAGCCAATGTCTACCTTAAAATACTGTTAAAGACACATTGGATTATATTTGGCAATCTGAGGATAATACCCATTGGGCTTGAGCTAAACATGAAAAGTTTGTGCATGATTGATGATTCTGATATCCTAAATAGATTCATCTTGTGCAGGATGTTGAGCTTAATATATACAACCCTAAAGGATCATCAACAAGCAAAAAGGTTACTTGCAACAACAGTCTGTGTGCACACCGTAATCGATGCCTTGGAACGTTCAGTAATTGCCCTTACATGGTCTCTTATGTCTCAGCTGAAACATCTACTTCGGGGATATTGGTAGAGGATGTTCTGCACTTAACAACAGAAGATACTCATGAAGAGCCTGTTGAGGCATACGTCACATTTGGGTGAGTCGTTCTACTATTAGCTTAACGTATTTGACCACTTACATCTTATTACAGCACCATTCTTTTGATGAGAGTACTTTTGGGTTATTGGATTCTTTCTGTTTCATCTCCGGACCTCCCTCAATCCTGTCTAGTGATTAAGATGCAATATGAATTGTACAGCTGTGGGCAGGTTCAAAGTGGTTCGTTTTTGGATGTTGCAGCTCCCAATGGTTTATTTGGGCTTGGTATGGAGAAGATATCAGTTCCTAGCATTCTATCAAGTGAGGGATTTACAGCAGATTCTTTCTCCATGTGCTTTGGACATGATGGGATTGGAAGGATCAGTTTTGGTGACAAGGGTAGTCCTGATCAAGAAGAGACCGCATTTAATTTGAACCCATCACAGTAAGTGGTAATTTCTCTGTTACTAGATGCCAATTGCTTGTGAACCTAGATCGGTAAACTTCTCTCTAATGGATGGTTTTATCTAGTTGTCTTTGTCTTTTATGCCTGAATATGTCTTGCAGCCCAACCTATAACATTACTGTTACTCAGATTCGAGTTGGCACAACTCTGATTGATGTGGATTTCACTGCTCTGTTTGATTCTGGAACATCTTTTACATACTTGGTTGAGCCAACCTATACCAGGCTTGCAGAGGGTGTAAGCACGAAAAATGATGAAATTAATTTTACTTGTTTTCATTTTATATGCACATGGAGTGCTGGAATTTAGCAACTTTATGTTCTTTTTCAGTTTCATTCACAGACTCAAGATAGGCGGCGTCCACCTGATTCAAGGATCCCTTTTGAATATTGTTATGACATGAGGTCACATACTAAATCATATCCATAATTTAGTTTTAGTTTATATCCTCCATATCTAAAACTTTTCTTTATGATGGGCAGTCCTAATGAGAATGCTAGTCTGGTACCTAGCGTGAGTTTAACCATGAAAGGTGGAAGCCAGTTTGCTGTCTATGATCCCATAATTGTCATCTCCACTCAGGTACTGTTTAATTCCATGTTTTTGTTCATTACGTATGCAAATGATACTAAATATCTTTTCTCCTATTGATATGCAGAGTGGACTTGTTTATTGCCTTGCTATTGTCAAGAGCACAGAACTGAATATAATTGGACGTAAGTCTTCTACATGTTGTTGGGGGAGAAGGGGGGGGGGCGGGGGGGGGGGGAGGGGGGGGTGGGCGCATATGCTATATTTAGCAGCTGCAAAATACAAACCCGGGGCAAGGTTAATGTCTAGAAGTTCTTATAGTAGCCAAAATTTAACTGGCCAAATAACATGCATATATGGGCTTCTTTATTGCATAGTACTCCGTGGTCAAGAAAAAATGACGATTGGCCAACTTGGCTCTCTCAAAATGAAACTGGCCACTGTTATTTTCTTGATCTCAATGAGGGCCAGTAGGATGCTTCCTTTTGTTGTCAACAACAGTTCAATAGAGTAATGCTAAAAGTCTCTCTTAGAAGTCTCTCTTGTGTCCCTAAAAAAATTAGGTGGCTTTTAAAATTACCATTGGGCTTGTGATTGTTCACTATTGAATTTTTTTAATCAAATTGTGAATTTAAAAATCACATCATTTTTGGAGGGACACAAGAGAGACTTCTAGAATTACTCTAATTCAATGTCCTTGCTTTTGTGCATCTATTTCTGTATGAAAACTCTACTTGCTTATAATTCAGTAATTGATCTTTATACAGAAAACTTAATGACTGGCTACCGTGTTGTATTTGACCGAGAAAAACTTGTCTTGGGCTGGAAGAAGTTTGACTGTAAGTGTTGCTCTCGTTTATGCACATTTTTTTCTTTGATGTTTTCATCCATATCCTTCTTTAACCACCCTTTGGCCGCTTATGCAGGTTATGACATTGAAGATCATCATACTTTCCCAATAAAACCGCACTCTATCACTACTTCTCCTGCTGTCGCTGCCGGACTAGGGAACTATACTCCAAAATCAACAAAAGAGACCGCAGATAGTTCGCAGAGTTCAGTTGCATGGCCATCTTTCTGCAGTCATATTTCTCCTCTGACTTGCTTCAGATTTCTCGTCATACTGTTTCTGTTATTGTAGCTTTTCTAAGGTCATTTGTTTTTCAGGCCTACAATTTTCATACGGTAGTAAATTTTAGGTCATATCCCTGTATCATATGTTGATGTAAGTATTTCTTTTACTAGTCCCATTTTTTAGTCCACATATGGGTTCGCGTTACGTTTGTTCTTTAGCTCATGGCACGCCAGAATATCTCTATCCTGTCTGGGGAATGTGAACATAGTGCACTTACACCATACAGTACGCCATTCTAATTTGTAAAATTTCTGCCTTCCTAGTTTCTTTCTTTCTTTGGTACGGTCGATTTGGTTTCCGATTTCAAAACTTGTGCTTTTAAAACATGCTATTTGAAAAAACACTTTCTTTAAAAAAAAAAAAAAAAAAAAATACACTTCCTGCTTGCAATTAGAAAACTTGTGTTTTCTGCTTTTTCAAATTGCAATTTTTTAAAAACGCGTACATGATAAATTTGTTGTGATTTGATTTAAGATCACACTTTTGGTATGATAAATTGCAGTAGCAAACGTACTCTTAAGGTGCGTTTGGAATTGCTATTTTACAAAGATAATCTGCGTTTTTAAAAGACATCGCAAAATGTGAGGTGCTTGAGATTACGATTTAAAAACCACACGTTCTAAAAATGTGGAAAATACTGCAATTTCTAGAAGCTAGCTAGGTGGTGCTTATTTAAAAATGTACAATTTTAAGCTAAAATCATGATTTCGCATTGAAAATATTGCACTTACCAAAATTTCCCGCAAGCTAAAATCATGATTTCGCATTGAAAATATTTAGCACTTACCAAAATTTCAAGCGGGAAGAATTTTTTCTTCCTCCAAGAATGCCCACTCAAAATATGTTTAAACCCTTGTTTTCTCTTCCTTCTTGTTCCTCTCTACTCTCTCTCCTGGCGTTGGACTGCTCCTGCCTGTGTGTCTGTTGTACTCGCTGTTCTCCACCGCATCTCAGCCTATCCAAATTTGTGGTAAGCATCTCACCTTCTTTCTCAAGCACGGACCTTAAAACATGAAAAACAACAAATCTTCAGATAATGCTTATGATGTCTTCTTCTATAAGCTTAATGTTTGTTTCTTTGTTCGATAACGACTCTCTTTGCTTTTCAAAAGAATATTACTATGTTTTTTTCTTTTTCTTTCGTGAGTTATGAACAAATGAAAGAGCTTTGAAAACAGGCTACAAGAGCATTTCCAACCGCTTTTATTTTTTATTTTTTTTTATTATTATTATTATTATTTTAAATTTAAAGAACAAAATTACTTTTTACTTATCTATTCAAATACAATCCACACTAACTTCTCTTATATTTTTTTATATCAGTTAAATATTATTTCTTTACAAAATATAAGTTCATATTTACCCTTACATTTTTTTTCAAATTTCCAACACAATTCTCTATAAAATGCAAAGAGCTGAGAGAGAAGAGAGAAATAGTATTATAATAATGAATATGAAAGCACTTTTCATGGTAATTTTTCTGTGCTAAGAATCAAAACTATGAACATGTTTCTAGGCATTTATTAGCTACTTCCAATCATTTCTAGTTAACGTCATACTTATTACATCAACTACTAAACAATAAAATCGGTAAAACGTATTGCTTTAGGAGTGAGTCGTAATCACCTAGACGCTCCCAAAGTTTCTGCTGCTATCTACATGAAATTGCCATCAAACTAATGCAATTCTTGAAATCTCTAAAGAATTGGCAGCGATTTCTGTTAATTAAACCCGTTCAGTAAAGAGACAAAACATTATATAGTTGGGACCGTCAGTTGCAGTTAAAATACATGATTCTGACGAAAAATATCCTTAAAGATCTCGAAAACCAGATTGGACAAGGATTGGCTGCCCATTTGCAGGACTTGAAGTGGGCTGGTCTTCGCATTGATCAGGTCAGGTCCATCATACCCCTACTGTACGTTCCAACAAACCCTTCGTTTTCAACAACGCAAAGTGGGGCTTGAACTGGTCTTCAAATTTTTTAAGAGCACCAGCAGTAATTATTTTATATTGGTTTTATTTCTTATATTTAAGAAAAAATTTATAAAAAACTTCCATACTCAATACTCTTGCATATAATCTATTGAAAAAAAAAAATAGTCTTGCATATACGTGCGTATTAAATATAGTACCGTTAGTACACGTACATCACGATGGCACAATAATAAAAACCTAAATTATAAATTAAGAAAACTAACTTGAATTGGTCAGTTGTTTTAATTTCATGTCAACGTAACATTTTTATTATTATTATTTTTTTTTTTCTAGAAATACGTACTGGACTTAAGAACATTCAAATATATATGACTTTGGTTGGTTACTTCCATTACCTTTCTTTATTTTTACTTCTCTAAATAAAAAGTCAACTTTAAAACATTTATTATTTATTATTATTATTATTATTTTTTCACTTTTTATATCACGTCAATAATTTTTTTTAATTATTATTCAAATAAAAAACTCACTACAAAACAAAATATTTTTACTTTTTTGTACAAATTCTTTCTACTTTATATCGCATCAATCAATCACTTTTTATTATTATTCAAGAAAATTAATCTAAACAATCTTTACCGAAAATAAGACAAGGAGTTTTAGTTGGATAACTTTTACCTAACATGCATATCATATGAAATAAGAGAGAGAGAACTTGCCGAATAGAGTTGGACTCGGGTTAGTTGGGTGTCTTGTTACATGAGGTTGCTCATTGCCTACATGCAATGAACAGCCTTAATATTGCCTCCCTAATTCCCGTCTTTGTTGGTAGGGTTAACAATTTTTAACATGACTTAAAAATTTGATATGAACTCAATACGAAATTAACGAGATAAAATTACGGAGTATAATCCGTTTAATTGAATGGGTCAGGTTATTGTTGACCTATATAATCATATACTCATGTTTCAACACGACTCAAATTCAACATGCGATAATTTTTTGTTGATAATTTTTTACACGACTCGCAAATTTAGCATAAACTCAGTAAAAGATTATCGAGTTATAATTAAAAAGTAAGATTATTCTATTAAATAAGTCCAACTAAAATTAACCTATATAATTCAAAACATTCTTGAAACGTTTTTTCCTGGCGACTTTGAGTGTTAATTAATTCTTCAAGTAAACGCCGTTGGTTGGAACTTGGAACGAAAAGTCTGTCACCCCATATGGCATTTGACACGCAAACCGGTGTGAGATGCACGCGCCTAGTCGCTTTACTTTAAAGAGCAGTAGCGTATGTCATGCATAATTAAAAAAAAAACTACGCGCATGAAGTTCCCAGAAATTAAGAACGGCACTTATTCAACGGAGTTAGGAGTTGAAATCGGCCAAGCCGAGTTGAACGATTGGATGTTTGACACGTGGACCCATCTTGCCCCGCTATCTAAGGGGCTCTAATTTCAACGGCTTTACCAACAACCTCCAACGACCTTCATATGTCCGGTATTTTGTGGTCTTAAAAAATATTTCCCTGTATTTCGATATTTATATTTTTTTTTTTTCGCATCCTTACTTTTTGTTGATTCTCTTATCTATGCCCTTGTTCTTCTCATGTTTTCAGTTTGGCCCAAACTCCCAAGTATGTTTTGAACCATGAGAAGCACTCATTTGCCCATTGAGGTGTAAACCCGGAGCGGATTCCCAGGTATTGGGTAAAAATCGAGAACTGGCTTCGAGTCTCCGAGTTTTTTGTTTTCAACACTTGGCCCCGAACCCAGGTACCCCGAGTATCTGAGATACCCGGATAAAACCGGTTATCCGGTCCGGGTGTTATATATATATATATATATATATATATATATATATATATATATATTGGACTTATTTTAGTATTGGACCTACTTTTTTTCAACTTCATTTAAACTTTTTTATACCAGTAATGCCCAGAAGCAACACTAGAAAGCTTATGCAGTGCTTCATTGGAGCTAGCTTCCATATCTTTCACTGCAGTGCCCAGGCTTTTATACTCAAACAGGAAGGAGAAAAAAAAAATGTTACATGTTTTTGGTTTTTGTTAATGAAATAACTATAAGTTACATGTTTTTGTTAGTGAAATAACTAGAATATGCAGCTTTAGAAGAAGTATTTCCCAGCCATAATTTTGAACACGAACCTATAGCCTATAGCCTGATGCACCATGGTTTAGAAGAGAGATTTAGGAGCCGCTCTTCGACTCTTCATGAGTGATATCTGTGCCACTTAGGGCAGAGACAATTACCAACATAAATGAAATATCAACTAATCCACGCTCAAAAACAATATATCCACATTTGGCAACATCATATACCAACATAATTTAAAAAAAAAAAAACAACAACAACAACAACAATGCAAATATCAACATATTACAAATTACATATTAAAAAAGTTCAAACCCAAAAGTCCATAAACATATTAAAAAAGCTCATAACCAATAGTCCATAAACATATTAAAAAAGTTCATAACCAAAAGTTCATAGAATCATAAACATATATTAAACATATCCTTCCGGTTTCTGGCTTTTTGTAGCTTTGCTCTCAATCATCTATAACTAGAATAGAAGGAAAAAAGAAAAAGAGAATTAGTTAAATGAATAAATAAATAAAATGAATTAATAATAATGAAAACTAAAATGAATTTATAAACATTTACCATGCTCATCAAATATTTCAATAAAATTCTCATACTCCAAGTCTTCATTGCTCTTTAACCAATCCTGTGTGCAAACCAAGGCCTCAACTGTCAATGGAGATAAAGAACTCTTAAAGGGATCTAATATGCGTCCTCTGTTGCTGAATGCAGACTCAGATGCAACTGTATAAATAGGAATGACCAATATATTACGGGCTACAGGGGCGGAGCCACTAAGGGGGCACCAAGGTTCTCCCCAACAAAAAAAAAAAAATTACCCCAAATTTTGTTATTTTTTCTAATTTTGGCCCCCCTAAAGCTTTTTTTTTCAAACTTGGGGGGGCTGGCTCCACCCCTGACGGGCTATCTCTGCGAGGATAGGATATTTAGGTGCATTAACCTTCCACCAAAGTAAGATATCAAATTCATTTGTTGATGCTTCACACCCATCCAAAAAATAACGATCCACCTCCAACATACACTCCGAGTTGTTCTCTTCCTCAAGGTGTTCGATGAAAAACTTCATATATTTCGTCTCTGTAAGTGCATCATCATCATCATCAACAACACTAACATCTATAGAAGCAACACTTGAATTTTCCACACCCGCATCAAGCCATCAAGGTTAGACAAACGCTTCCCATATAACTTATCGTATTGCTCCCACAAACGGTTCAAGAGGTCTTTCACATTTGTTTCGATTTGTTTCGCCCAATCAAGGCCACTGCATTTTACCAAGTAATATTTTAACGCCTTCAACTTGGTACGCGGGTCAAGAACATGAGCAATATACAACAATAAGTTAATCCTTTCCATAGTCCCCCAATGCTTTTCATATTTTTTTTTTTTCATATCCCAACTCACTGCACTAAGGATAGGATTACAACTCATACACCCATCGGACAATGTCTCTATAATAATACAAAGTTGAATGAAATATGAGTTGGAGGTGGCATGAGTTGAACTAGAAAACTTCAATGTGGCTTCATAAAAAAGTTTCAAATACTTCACAAATTCCCTAGCATTTTTCCACTCATCATAGCTAGGAACAACAAAAGGATTACCATCTTCCTCCCCAAGTCAAGTAAAAGCTTTTTCATACTTCTCAGCCACACTCAACATTAAGTACGTAGAATTCCATCTTGTTTGAACATCTAGACACACTGACTTCGTACATTGAATTTTTTTTTTCACACTTTATGCATTCTTTAAACCTTGCCATTATCTGCGGTGAAGACCTCACAAATTTCACTGCGTTCCTAATATTAGAAACACAATCACCCAATCCTTTCAAGCCTTCATTTACAATAAGATTTAATATATGAGCGGCACACCTCATGTGAAGGAATTCACCTCCCAAAATAGAACCTCTCTTGTCCTTCAACTTCATTTTCATATAATCAATCGCCACATCATTGACTGTCGCATTATCAGCTGTAATAGTGAACACGGATTCAATCTCCCATTCTATCAATGTATTTTCCAACATTCTTCCAATATTTTCACCCTTATGACTTGAAATCAAGTTAAACTTGATTATTTTTTTATGCATTCTCCAACTAGAATCTATGTAGCTAGCAGTAACAACCATGTAGTTCAAATTTTGAAGAGATGTCCATGTATCAGTAGTGATGCTAATTCTTTTACCCCTCAAAAAAGCCTTCAATTTAAGTTTTTCTTCCTCATAAAGTTTCATGCAATCTTTTTGTAGAGTAATGCGACATGGAAAATTGAACATTGGTTCAATTTCATTTATCAATTCTCTAAACCCACAACTCTCCATATGCCTAAAAGGTAATTCCTCCATGATGAAATATTGAACAACCAACTTCCTTATTTTAATCGAATCGTACTTCACAAATCCTAGTTGGGTGGTATGGCAACTACCGCTCTCTGACATTTTTTTTAAATGACTGTTGCAAGAGAGTTTGACCTTTGGGTACATTGGATTTTTCCAAATTTCTAAGTGGAGAGGTTGGACAGTTATAGGTAAGGTGGTTCTTCAAAGCAGAAGTGACATGTCTCTAGTGACACTCTAACATCTTATTGCAATAATTGCATGCTGCCTTAGGCTTTTCCTTGTCAATTGGTATCACTTTTGTAAAGTGTAACCATACTTTTGACCGATTCATAGCTTGTGGTTTGTTTTTGGAGGGATCCAATTCGGTTTGCAAGGAAGGCGATGAGATTTCAACATTTGTAGTTGGAGGCTTGTCATGTGACTCATTGACATTTTCCATAATAGGCCTAGTTGGAGCATAAAAACAATATTACACTTAATAGTACTGACCATACAATTAAGAGCCATAATAATATAAAACAACATTAACAACATAATAATACAAAGTTTCTTGCAGTCATATTCATCAATAATATGAAGAACATGCATAAATTTAATTGTTTAAAAAAAAAAAAAAAAAAAAAAAACCTAAATTTCAAATTGAACTAGCATTTTTTCAATACCGTTTACCCACAAAACCTAAACAATTTAATGTAGTGTATGAATCATAATCCATCACGCAATAGATAAGTTTATTTATTGTCGTAGAAGACCCATATCAAAAAATGATGCAATTTTTTTTTTTTAAAAAAGTCGACTATTAATATCAAACAGATTATCAAGTAGATGAAATATCATACTTAAAAAAAAAAAAAAAATTAGAGAAAAAAACCTGATCTGATTATCTGAGGATCTCCTTCAAATAGACAAATATCCTTCAAATATTTGCTCGTTCTACTTCAAAAATACCAAATTTGAATACAAACAGAGTGAACGTGAAGAGTGAGCGACGAGTTAGAAGAAGAACTAAGAAGAAGAAGGCTGGACCGGCTGGTTACCTGGTAGGCGGCGAGTCGGTGAGGAGTTAGCGACGGTCGGCGAGGAGTCGGCGAGGAGTGGCGAGCGGTTGAACAAGTGAAGGGTAGACTTTTTCAGTTTCAACGTGATGTGGTGAATCGGTGATGGAGAGTGAAATGGAGAAAGAGATGAGATGATTCAGACTCTCAGAGAAGTTGAGCGGCGGCAGAGTTTTGATTTTTGAATGGATTTTTGTCTGAAGGTGAACTTGAGCGGCTGCAGTGAGCAAAATTGAAGGGTCTTTGACTCTTTTGAGTTTTGATACTTGAATTTGATAATAGGGCAACAAAGTTTTTACGAAAATGATGAAATGCTCCTCCCCCTTCCTAAGCCGTGTAGTTTTAGGATAAAACGGCAGGGGGTAATTTTTCTTTCTTTTTTAATTAATTAACCTACCCAGAGCCGGGTACCCGGGTATAACCGAGGTTTTTTGAAATAAATACCCGGCTCCGGCTCCGGCTCCGGGCACCCGTGTACCAACCGGGTTTTCTAGAGCCAGTTAATGCCCGAATCCAGTTTCCCAGCCGGTTATATCCGGTTCGGATTTACACCATTTTGGTAATATTGCATGCCAAAAAAAGAAAAGGTTTCTTATTAACATGAGCCGCCAAAGAAAATTCTTGATATTGACAGAATGACAGGAAACACATGAGCTACACATTGCGAAAACTCAGTTTGATTTATTGAAGATTCTAAACTTTGTAAGGCATAAAGAGTGAGATTCATGCACAAAACTCAAATGGTAAATGACATTTTTCCTTTAACAAACTACTCTTGATGTGTCACTTATTTGAGGGGCGGAACTACAATTTCATGTGTGGGGAGACAAAACTAACAAAAAAAAATTAGAGTGTAAAAGATTAATTTCAAAGGGTTTATTTCATAAAAATATAAAATTTAGAGGAGTTTTAAGTATTGGGGGAGGGGGGACGACATCATTCTGCCCTGCTTATCTCCATATATAAACTTTAACTTAATTAGTGGAATTTGAACTATATTGTGAAGTTTCGGTAAGTGTTAGGTTATTCACTTCATCTAATTTTGTTGTTAAGTTGGATGAAAATATATATGAAATCACAAATAATTTTCCTATGTGCAAAAAAGAATCTTCAATGCTAAAGGAATAAAAAACTCATTAACTCCACTCTTAATTTTCATTACAAAAGATAAAACATCTTTGCATCTAAACAAATGTAAAATGATCATATTATTCTCGAGAGTAGTTTGTCATAAATACATAAAAAGAGAGAAGGAGAGAGATATGTAAATATTCTAAAGTATATGGGTGTAAGATTTAAATAGCAATTATTTTTAAACAAAAATTCCCTAGATAATAAGAATAATTATAACAGCTTGAGAAATAAAGAAGAAAAACAGAACCAGAAACTCGTCACCGACAGTTCCGGATCCGCGTCACAAAGCAACAGCGAATGTTGACTTTTGCAATACAAGCATCGACCAAAGCACCTTCCAGCCAGCTCTCTCTCTCTCTCTCAACGACTGCCTTCTCAGTTTTCTTCTTCCTCCTCCTCCTTTTTCTGGTGGGAACGCGTCAACTTCTTTACTGTATATAAACCTTTCACATTCCTCATTCCTTTTCATGCCTGAACAGACAAGTCGAGAGAACTCACACACATTCTAGCGGCAACAACTCCTTCTATTCTAAGCCATGGCCTGGCCTCGTAGTACTGTTGCATTTACATACTATTCCTTTATGCTATTCGTTTTGTTGGTGGGTTTCGGTTCCCGGAGCTGCTATGGGTTCGGGTCGCAGTTCGGGTTCGACATCCACCACCGGTTCTCGGATCCGGTCTTGGGACTTCTGGGTGTCGAGGGGCTCCCGGAGAAAGGGAGCGTAGAGTACTACGTGGCTATGGCACACCGAGACCGCATACTTCGGGGCCGCCACCTCGCCTCTAGCAACGACCAGTCGTCGCCGCTCACTTTCGCCAACGGAAACGACACCTATTTCTCCGCCTCTTTGGGATTGTACGACACTTAAGCCCGTCCCTGAATTCCTTTTTTTTTTCGTGTCATTTTTTTTAATAAGAATTTTTAGTGGGGTTTTGAGGATTTGGATGATGAGAAACTGGAGAAAAAGAAAAAGGAGATGAGAGTTTTTTTCTGTTTACTTTTGTTGTTATTACTTGACATGGGTTTTAATTGCACTCCGACCAATATCACCGTGTGTTGCGGTTCTAGGTAGTTGTTAGACTCAGATACTCAGATTTTGTGCTTTTGTAATTTTGTTTCCCATGAAGGTAACCAGGTAAGGACCTGTCTGGTAGGATTGTTATGTCTGTACTAGATTCGGTTGATTAAATGTTTTTCTTTTGGGGTTTTCTCTAGCGGATTCTGCCAAACGTGTAATTCTTTGGCGTTTCTTTCTTGTTTATTGTTAGAGATGGAATTTCTCAAAGCGTGTCCCTAAAAAGTTAAAAACTGTCCCCCAAAAGCTTGTTTGAATTTTCCGTTGATTTTCTTGTTGACCAAACAGGGTAGGAATGTTTGATGGTGTTCTTCTTGTCATTTTTCTACTAACTATTTCTTCCAATATTCTCGGTATTTCAGTTTGCATTATGCCAATGTTTCCGTGGGGACGCCAAGTTTATCGTTTTTGGTGGCATTAGACACAGGCAGTGATTTGTTCTGGCTACCATGCGAATGTAAGAAAGGCGGTTGCATTACAGGCTTACGGTTATCATCAGGGCAGGTATGTTATTTACAATAAATTCTGTTAATGATTTATTATCATGCATCTTTGTAAAATGAGAATTTTTGGATGAAGGGGAAAGGTACTCAAATTTCCATATCATTAGCAACTGAAATGTGAAACTTAGCCCTTGTTTGGATGTAAATTTGTTCTTGTTTTTGTTTTGAGTACAAATTCATATGCAAATTTAGGATTCAGTTATGTGAAAAAATTCAAAGTTTTACCTAGATTTTTTTTTTTTTTTTTTTCTCTATTGAATTCCACACTCGGGTACAAACTTCAAACGCTCAAAACATCCATAATTGCATGGGTTTTTGAAATTTAGGATCTAGATTTGAGTACACTCAATATATATATGTCAAGTTGCATCCGGGCTCCTAGCAATAGCCGCCAGTGTTTTCTTTGCCGCCCAAAGCAAATTTTACCAATGTATGAGAATAGCATCCAGAAAAGTTAATGTAGTGCATATTGAGTAATATCTTATATCTGATCTACAGAATCATAGTTTTAGGCTGGACTGATGTTTTCCATGTATTTAGTTGTTTTGTGGATTGGTGGTGAAAGAAACTTTCTTCAAGTCTCGAATTCCTTGAGAATTACTTAATTCTTTTATCAAACAGGTATTCAACCTTAGCATTTACAGCCCCAATAACTCATCAACAAGCGGAATAGTTGCCTGCAACGGTCCCTTATGCGAACAAACTCAATGCCCTTCAGCAACTAGTGCTTGTGCTTATCAACGTGTGTATCTTTCTAGTAATACTTCATCTACTGGGATCTTGGTGGACGATGTTTTGCACTTAATTACAGATGATGATCAACTAAAGCCTGTTGACGCTCCGATTACTTTTGGGTAGGTTATTTGCCATTGCTCTGCTGCCAAAAAATTTGGGACATTGTTGAACCCTCCTATGTGGTTTTTGGCAATATCACAAACATTCACTAGGTACTACAAAGGCAACTTTTCAAGTGAACGTGATACTGATGTTATATATGTAATGATATCAATTTTAAAAACCGGATTAGAATTAAATAATCATTAGTTAAAATGACAAAAGATCTAGAAAAAAATGGATATTTTGGCAAATGTAGATCATGTGGATGCTGAATCTGGAGTTTGGTATGGCTTTTTACTATGAGGATTCCTCAAGGTGTTATTTGCCTTGCTTGTACTGATTCAATAAAAATCTTTCTAATGCAAGAAGCGAAAAGTTGAAAAAAATTCCCATGGGGGTAGGTAGATGATGCTTGGGAGATCAATATATTAGAAACCTCTAGAGTGGTCAGTGATATTACCAAAAACATATCGGAGCCTTTAACCTGATAATCGGCTCTTTTCTTCTCCTTCATTGATGGGCTAGAATTAATTTTTTATTCCCTGAAGTTGCTTCTTGTTTTTAACCTAATGGTCAGCATTGTTCAGCAATTTTCTTTGTATTTGTGGCCCTTGTAATTGAACTATGTTACTCTGTTGCAGTTGTGGTCAAAGCCAGACTGGTTCTTTTTTGGAGGGTGGAGCACCAAACGGTCTATTTGGGCTTGGTATGGAGGATATATCTGTTCCTAGCACCTTAGCAAGAAATGGGCTAGCATCGAATTCTTTTTCCATGTGTTTTGGACCTGATACTTTGGGGAGAATCACTTTTGGAAATAATGGCAGCTCAGACCAAAAAGAAACACCATTCAATGTCAGGCAATCACAGTAAGTTGTCACTTCTTGATATTGAAAATGCTGATGGGAAAGTTTGTTTAGTTTCGCAAAAAGATTATCTTTGACTGAAATCCCATGCTGTTTGTACTGATTTTGTCCTTGGGAACTTGTTATCAGTCCTACTTATAACATCAGCATCACTCAAATAACTGTGGGAAAAAATTCTTCTAAGCTGGGGTTCAGTGCAATCTTTGACTCTGGTACATCGTTTACAGCCCTAACCGACCCAGCTTATACTTTTATTTCTGAGAGTGTAAGTTCTTGAAATAATGTGTTTCATGATATCACTGGGAGTTTCATCTTAAAATATATAATTATCAATGATTATGTTGTTTTGCAGTTCAATTCCAACGTTCAAGAAAAGCGGCATGCATCTGATTCCCAGCTCCCTTTTGAATATTGTTATAACTTAAGGTCATCTATATCTAGAGAAAACCCTATTCCTGTTTTGTATTAGTTTTCTCCTTTCAACCCTGAGGGACTAACTTCCACTTTGCATGCAGTGCAAATCAAAGCGTCGATATGATTCCTGATGTGAATCTGACAATGAAAGGTGGAGACATATATTTTCTCCATAGTCCCATAGAATTGTTCTCTATTCAGGTGTGGTCTTAGTTCTAGTGCTTTAATTTCCTATTCCTGCTTGAATTATGCTGAAATTTGATGTTGTGGTCTTCAGGGTGGATATGTGTATTGTCTGGCTCTTCTCAAAAGCGAAGATATAAACATCATAGGACGTGAGTATCTATTTATAAGTAACTTTAGTTTTTGCAGAGAAAGAATAACTTTTCTTATTCTAAAACCTGCATATAATGGAGTTGCATTTTTCATTTTTTTTGTAAATTTGGGATTTGGAATTTGTGCATTCATTCCTCTACAAGGTGACTATCAGAAATACTATATTGTTGCGAAAGTCCTATATTATCTTGCTCTGTTTGCAAATTTGTTGATAACGAATTCTGAAGTTGTAAATCAGACAGTGATGTTTAAACCTATATTTCCACTCCCTGGTGCTTAAAAATTATTATGCCAAGATACCTCTTCACTGGTCTCTGATTTAAAGATACAAAGTATATACTCAGATTATCAATGTGAGGGTACAAATAGAAGGAGGCTGGTCATGGTTGGTTGTGCTCTCTATGTTTTAAATCAGACATTGATGTTTGCATGAGAAACAACGAACACGATTTCATCATTGCATTGTTGAACAAGCCGATATTGCCTAGTTAGATTTTGGTAAAACTATGACCTGGATTTTCTTGTCCCCATATGTCATTGAAAGCCATTATGTATCCTTACACGTTTGAATTGGGAAATTGCCACTTACAATATGAATTTATTCATCTTCATCCAGAAAACTTCATGACTGGTTATCACATTGTTTTTGATCGCAAGAGAATGGTATTGGGTTGGAAGGACTCTAACTGTGAGTGCAGTTTCATCACCTTGTATTTCTTTTAAGATTGAATTTCATTTCTCATGATAATTTCTTTAAGTGTTTATAATGAGACTTGGTGTCCCCAGGCTACGATGATGTGAATTCGAACACTCTAGCAGTCAGCCCATCACCCTCTCCTGGTGGTTCCCCCACTGTCGTCAACCCAGAAGCCGCAAAACCGAATGGAAACAATTCTAGTATACCTATGCCATCACCATCCAATCATTCACCTAAGTTGAAGTTTTGTACTTACACTCTCTCAATGCTTTTTGTTTCATTTTTTGCCATTGTTTGATCAATTCTTTTTTTTTCCTGAGGCTTCTCGACCCCTGTATCATACACATTGATATGCATTGTATTTCAGGTTTACAGCATTTTTTTTTGTTTCTTTTATTTTCTTCAAACAATAAAGAATAGGAAGCATTGTTGGCTTCTTCTTCTTCTTTTTTCCTCTCCTTTTTGTGTTTGGGGGCAATTATTTGAACATGGGGTTGTAAATAATGAATTTTTATATTCTAGATAATTTATAAACAGAAGCCATTGTTATAGAGTTGTTACATTTCAATTTTCAAGTTTAAACTTTGAGATTTTGGAGCTATGTTATTCATTCTTCCGGTCGAAACAGTTGGAAATCTCCATTATGATATACTATATAATAGATTAAAACGACAGCCCTTTTTATAAGTAGTCCCTTTCAAGATTCAAATACGTGCTACGGTGGTTATTATTATATCAATATTAAGTATTTATTTAACCAATAAATACGTCAAAAACTTCAAAGCCGATGAAAAAACGCGTAAAGTTAAATATTTACACTGGTCCAATCTAATATTTAATTATGTAAAGCAGTTAACATTACTCAAAAGAAAGCTTGTTTTGACCAAAGCACTAATTGGACCGCTTGCCACCACAAGGTCAAGCAGAAAGCCACCAACATTAATGATATCCTTTCACACAAGACTGATTAGTCTGCTATTTGCTTTCTAGAATGAAATAAGAGTTTGGTAAAGATTTTGAATTTTTTTTTTTTTTTTTAAGAGAAAAATAATAAAGTTGTTTGGTAATACGACGGAAAAAGAAAAGAAAAGAGAGAGAGAGAGAGAGAGAGAGAGATGTGTCTTGCCAAATTAACAACTATACTTTTTACTGTAGGTGGATGAATAACGTCATTTAGATGAAAAATATAAAATTAGTCTACGTTATTTTACCGATTTATAATAAGCTTTTTAATTTTTAAAAAGTAACTTAAAACTTAATTTTTCATCTAAATTTTTTTAAAGTAAATATAAATGACAAATAACTTTAAAATTTAAGGGTTAAATAAATATTTTATTGGTACGTGAGTTTTAAGCTTTTTTAAATTTAGCACTTGAATTTACATTTGTTTTATATATGGTACCTGAGTTAGGAGTAAAAGCCCGTTTAGTACCTCTGTTACATTTTCTGTCCAATTATTAACGGCTTTCCATGTGTCAACCACAGTGGTTGACACGTGGCACTATATAAAAAAAATTAAAAATCTTAAAAAAAATTATATAAAAATAATACAATTTAAAAAAAAAAATTGAAAAAAAAAAGAGGGGGTGGCTTAAAGCCACTCCCTTGGCCGGTTTATGGTGGCCGAACCACCCCCATGGGCCATGGCAAAAAAAAAAAAAAAAAAATTTGATGGGTTTTGGCCCTTCGGCCACCCTTAAGAGCCAAACCCTCTAAAAAAAATTAAAGGGTTTGCCCGTGGAGGTGGCAGAACCACTCTCATTCGGCCACACCAAAGGTCAAAACCCATCAATTTTTTTTTTTATGTTTTCTGGCCAACCCCAGACTGGCCAAGGGATGGCTCAGACACTCCCTTGGCCAAAATGGGGGTGGCTAGCTACTCCCATGGTAGCCAAAGAGCCACTCCTCTTCTTTTTTTTTTCTTTTTTTTTTCAATTTTTTTTTTTTTAAAAAAAAATTGTATTATTTTCTTATTTTATATAATTTTTTTTTAAATTTTTTTTTAATTTTTTATATAGTGACACGTGTCAATCTCAGGTAGACTGTTAATATTTTAACGGAAAATGTAACAGAGGTACAAAACGGGTTTTTTTCTCCTAACTCAGGCACCACCTATAAAACAAATGAAAACTCAGGCACTAAATTTAAAAAAGCCTAAAACTCAGGTATCAATAGGGTATTTAACCCAAAATTTAATGCAAAACCATCGTATTGCCACATTAACAGCAATAATGATATGATACGCGTCCTTAATAATAAAAATAATAAATAATAAATAATAAATTATAGGGGCGGTCACCACCCAAATTGACTTTGGGGGTGGTTTCGTGATAGTTACCACTCAAATTTCAAATGAAAGTTTCGATTGGAAAGTTATTTGTTATTTGTGCTTATCACGTAGAATTTAAAAGGGATAATTGCACTACTGATCATTGGGGTTTGCGTCAATTACGAATCACTCATTGTGGTACAAAAAGTTCATGGAGGTCCTTGTGGTAAACTATAATTACAAATCACTCCCTAAACTGCTAGCTGGCAAGCTAGTCATATTAACCGAAGTGTAAACTTCTGTGCCTACCATGTGGCAAATTAGACCACAATTAAAATTTATTCTGGCTGCTTTCCCTTCCTTTCCCCATTACCCTCGTCTTTTCTTCTATAATTTGGAAAAGATACCCCCTCCACTTTCTTTGTTCCATAAGTTAGCTTTTTTTCTTTCTTTCTTTTCGTTTCTTTCTACAATGTACTCACAAAAAAAAAAAAAAAAAGAAAAGAAAAAAAGCAACAGTCTACATTCAAATCTCCCAAAATTTATAAAGTTACTTTCCTTATAAAAGCTTTTACTGGTCATGTTTTTAAACCATGGTTCAACTTAACCCCACGACCCTTCTCTCATTTTCTCTTTCCCATTTTCTGCATTAAGCAGAATTCCATAAACAAAGATAAACCCAACAGGTTTACTCGTTATATAAAGCATGCGCAAATAACTCGACAATCTGGGCATTCAAGTGAGACAGTAAAGAAAATGAGTGTAGAAAAAGAAATTTTTTACAAGAAAACTAGCAGTGAAGAGATTCCCAGTTTGCCAATCTCGTCTCTGTCTCTGTCTCTCTCATTCTCTTCTTCCCTTTTTACACAGAATTCACAGAGCCCTCTCTTCTTCCTCTTCCAAATCGCAAAAATGACAGACAAAGTCTACCCTTCTTCCAAGCCCACCACCAACGGCACAGCCATTGACAAAGTCTACTCTTAGGAAAATAGAGGCACAAATATATCAAGGAGTTTTCTCATAAAAATAGAGGAGTTAAAGCATATATATGAAAACGAAAAGAAGGGCGTCGCCGTCAAACATATATCTGGTCGCTGCTTTTACTCCTGGCAGCCATCGCCGGCGAGGCCCTCTACGTGCTCTACCACCCGCAGCGGCCGCAGTTCTGGATCTCCTCCCTCCGCATTGCAAAGCTGAACCTCACCACCGCCGCCGACTCCTCCTCCCTCCTCAACCTCACACTCTCCTCCAAGAACCCCGACTCCCACATCCCCTTCTTCTACGACCCCTTTACCCTGTCTTGCTTATCCTTCGACTCCGTACAAATTGCCAACCGCTCTATCCCCGCCTTCACCAGCGACAAGAAGAACGAGACAAGTTCCATAGCGATCCTGACGGCGTCGACAGATCTGGACACGGAGTTGGTGACGTCGCTGAGGTCGGATCTGAAGCGGAAGAGCAGTGTCCCCATGAAGATTCAGATGGACACAAAAGTGAATGTGAAGCTGGGAGGGCTGAGGAGCAAGAAGGTCGGGATTAGAGTTCCGTCTGATCAGGGTATCACCGGGGTTGCAATGAAATCCAAGTCCTGTGGAGTTAATTTTTATCAATGGTTAAAAAATTTGACCAGTAAAAGCTTTAAGATTTTAGAAGATTGAATATAGACAGTTGATTAAACTACAGCATTTAAGGCCAATCCCATGCGCTCATGGTGCACAATAAATGCACCAACACAAGTCACATTGGTGTGGGCACTTGTTCTTAACTACGAATATCTTGAGCATTTCCCATGTGAATCACGAATGTGATACGTTGTCAAAACCACGCATTGAAAATAGATAGAAAAGAAAGGGAGGTGAAAGAACGCGGCAACACATTCTTCAATCCTTTCAAATTGACTCCGGAGAGACTTTACAGTCACAGACATTCTCTCAATCTCTCTCTGCAACAACACCTTCTATTCTGAGCTATGGCATTGGCCTTGGCCTGGCCTCCTAAAATTCCTTCTACATACTACTCCTTTATACTATTCGTTTTGTTGTTGGGTTTTGGTTGCCGGAGCTGTTACGGGGTTGGGTCGCAGTTCGGGTTCGACGTCCACCATCGGTACTCCCCCCCGGTCAAGGGAATTCTCGGAGTCGAGGGGCTCCCGGAGAAAGGGAGTGTAGAATACTACGTCGCTATGGCAAACCGAGACCGCATGATTCGGGGCCGCCACCTCGCCGCCAGCAACGATCAGTCATCGCCGCTCACTTTCTCCGGTGGAAACGACACGTATCTCCTCGCCCCTTTGGGACAGTACGACCCTTATAAGCCCGTCCCCGAGTTCTTTGTTCCTTTTTATTTATTTTTTTTGGGGAATTTTTAGTGGGTTTTTGAAGATTTGGGTGCTGAGAAACTGGAGGAAAAGAAAAGGAGATGAGAGTTTTCCTGTTTACTTTTGTTGTTAGTTATCAGACTCGGATACTCGGATCATGTGCATTTGGACCTGTTTCGTAGCAATTGTTGTCTTTATTAGGCTCGGTTAATTGAAGTGTTTTTCTTTTGTGGTCTTTTTATTTTTAGCGGATTCTGTCTTTTAGACCTTATAATTAATTATCCCTTAATTTACAGCCAAACATGTAATTGTCTGGCGTTTCTTTCATATTTATTATTGAAGATGGAAAATATAAGCTCAGAGCGTGTCCCTTAATGAACAATTTTGGATTTTCCCTCAATTTTCTTGTTGAACAAACGGGGGATGAAGGTTTTATTGGGTTCTTCTTCATGTCACTTCTCTACTAACTATTTCTTCTTATTTTCTTGGTGTTTCAGTTTGCATTATGCCAATGTTTCAGTGGGGACACCAAGTTTATCATTTTTGGTGGCATTAGACACAGGCAGTGATTTGTTCTGGCTACCATGTGATTGTAAGAAAGGTGGTTGCTTTAGTAGCATCCAGTTCTCACCTCGACAGGTATGTTATTAACTTTTGATTTTAATATTTGTTTATTTATTTATCTTCTTGGAACCGCTAGTCTTTAATAAATCATTTTGTTGCTTAAACTGCTATGCAGATTTTTTTTTTTTTTTTTGAACTTCTATTCGACAGGGCTATGTGTTACTATAGTATTGCAGTCATGCTTAAAACTGTCGTGTAGACCTTCCATTAATTTGTTGAATCTACCATTATCAAGCATCTTTGTAGAATGAGAGTTTGTAGATGAAGGGAAAATGAGTGATTGGCACTGTCACATTGGCAAAGTAGAATAAAAGTATGGTGTAACATTGTTGATGTAGTATTGTCAATCAGCCCTTGTTAAAAATAAATAAATAAAATAAGGGTTAATTGACAGTATAACATTAGCAAAGTGGAATAACAGTGTGGTATATAGCATTACTCATTTTGAAATCATAAACAATTGAGCATCCCGGGCTCATGACAATAGCTGCCAATGTTTTTCTTTGCCACGCTCAGCAAATTCTACCAATGCATGGTAATAACATCCAGAAACGTTAGTGAAGTGCAAGTTGACTATAATGTTATATCTGATCTATAGAATTGTTATTTTTAGACTGGACTTATGTTTTCCATGTATTTAGTTGTTTTATGGATTGGTGGTGAAAGAAACTTTAGTCAAGTCCTGAATTCCTTGAGAATTACCTACTTAATCCTTTTATCCAGCAGGTATTACCCCTTAACATCTACAGCCCTAATAATTCATCAACAAGTGAAATAGTTTCCTGCAACAACAGCTTTTGCGAACATCGTCAATGCCCTTCAGCAAGCAGTGATTGTGCTTATAAAGTTGAGTATCTTTCTAATAACACTTCATCTACTGGGATCTTGGTGGAGGATGTTTTGCACTTAATTACAGATGATGATCAGCTAAGGGCTGTGAACACTCCGATTACTTTTGGGTAGGCTATATTTCATTGCATTGCTACCAAAAATTTTGGGGTAAATATTTGAAACCTCATATGCAGTTTTGGGATATATGGCAAAAATCCATTAGGTACTACACAGGCAGATTTTCAAGTGAACACAATAACGATTTTATATCTATAGTGATATCAATTTTAAGATAACTTGATTAAAATGAAAGAATTGTTAGTTAAAATGACAGAAGATCTGGAAAAGCAGATATTTTTGCAAATTACATTGATGATGAAATCTGGAGTTTGGTATGGCTTTTCTCCTCCTCAAGTAGGAATTATTATTTATGAGGATGTTCAAGGTGTTGTTTTACCATGGTTTTAAACCTCTAGAGGGGTCAGCGATATCACCAAAAACATTTCTGATTTTGCTAGCATTACTTTTTTTATTCCTTGAAGCTGCTTATTGTTTTTAACCCAGTGGTCAGATTTGTTCAGCAAATTATCTTGAATTTGTGGCCCTTGTGATCAAACATGTTACTCTGTTGCAGTTGTGGTCAAAGCCAGACTGGTGCTTTTTTGGAGGGTTTAACACCAAACGGTCTATTTGGGCTTGGTATGGATGATATATCTGTTCCTAGCACCTTAGCAAGAAATGGTCTAGCTTTGAATTCTTTTTCCATGTGTTTTGGACCTGATGGGCTGGGGAGAATCACTTTTGGAAATAATGGCAGCTCAGACCAAAAAGAAACACCATTCAATGTTAAGCAATCGCAGTAAGTTGTCACTTTGTGATATTCAAAATGCTGATGGGAAAGTTTGTTTAGTTTGACAAAAAGACTATCTTTGACTGAAATCCCATGCTACTTGTACTGATTTTGCCCTTTGGAACTTGTTATCAGTCAAACTTATAACATCGGCATCACTCAATAACTGTGGGAAGAAATTCTTCTGAGCTGGGGCTCAGTGTAATCTTCGACTCTGGTACATCGTTTACAAGCCTAACCGACCCAGCTTATACATTCATTTCTGAGACTGTAAGTGCTTTAAATAACGTGTTTCATGATATCACTGGGAGTTCCATTTTATAGCATATGAATATCTATGATATATGTTGTTGTGCAGTTCAATTCCCAGGTCCAAGAAAAGCGGCATTCATCTGATTCCCAAATCCCCTTTGAATACTGTTATGACTTAAGGTTATCTATATCTATTCCTATTTTGTATTAGTTTTCCCCTTCCAACTCTGGGGTATTGACTTCCACTTTATTTACAGTCCAACTCAAGACAGATATGAAGTTCCTGTTGTGAATCTGACAATGAAAGGTGGAGACCATTATTTCCTCACTAATCCAACACACTTGGTCTACATTGAGGTGTGGTCTCACTTCTAGAGCTTTAATTTTCCTGCTCCTGCTTGAGTTATGCTAAAATTGACGTTGTGGTCTTCAGGGAGGATATCTTGTGTATTGTCTGGGTCTTCTCAAAATTGAAAAGATAAACATCATAGGACGTGAGTATCTCCTTATCTGTAACTTTGCTTATTTGCTGAGAAAGAACAACCATGCTCATTTTAAAACATGTTTGTATTGTTGAAGTTGCATTTTCATGTTTTCCTGTAATTTTGGGTTTTGAATTGTGCATTCATTCCTCAATAAGGCGACAATCAGAAGTACTATATTGTTGTGGAAGATCTACATAATCTTGCTCTGGTTGCAACTTTGTTGATGACATAGTCTGAAGTTTTATAAAAAAACAGAGAAGTGCTGGAATCATTTTTGTGTTTTGGAGATTAAGATTATATAAGTTTGGGATTGATGAAATTAGTTTCTTAGGATAGGGGGAAGGGAAGGGGTATTTGTAGCTTTTAGGTGAACAGGCCAGATGTTACAGTCCTCTTAGGATTAGAAGTTCATTAAAGACCATGTCTCTATAGTCTTTTGTTGAGAAGTGTTTTAGTGGGTCTCAAGTATTTCAGTTTAGTAGAGTTAGTAGCTGTCGAATAAAGGTCATCTTCCAATATGTCCCGGTGTAATTACAAGTAGGAGTCTTTGATGGTAAGTTATTTCATATTAGGAGTCTTATTGTTGGATGTAAGTCTATTTAAAATCCAAACTTTAGTGAGAAGTTTATTTCCAAATTTATGTTTGAAGGAGGTTCAAGTCTCCTCTAAAAACTTACCCAAATTATCTCGTTACGGACTTGATATTTAGGTTCATAACATCAGATCAACAAAGTTGGCTCATCTTGTGTGCATTTGGTGTAGCAAATTAGAATTTGAAAACCATTACTATATTCACCCTTCTGAGTCGGTTAGCCCTTCCTAGTTAAACCTACATTTCCACTCCATGATGGCTAAAAATCAGTATGCCAAGACGCCTGTTCAATAGTCTGTAATTTAAAGATACAAAATATGTATTGAGATTATTAATGCGAGGGTTCAAATAAATGGAGGATGGTCATAGTTGGCAGCACTCCTTGTTTTGAATTGGACATTGAATTTCAATGTGAATTTCCTTGGCTCCATATATCACTGAATTGAAAATTGTCACTTACATCATGAATTTATTTATTTTCATCCAGAAAACTTCATGACTGGTTATCACATAGTTTTTGATCGCCAGAGGATGGTATTGGGTTGGAAGGACTCTAACTGTGAGTGCAGTTTCACCTTGTATTTCTTTTAAGATTGAATTTCAGTGTGAAATTATTTCTTCTCATGATAATTTCTTCAAGCGGTTATAATGAGACTTGGTGTCCTTAGGTTACGACGACAGAAATTCGAACACTCTAGCTGTCAGCCCGTCACACTCTCCTGCCACTTCCCCTGCTCTTGCCATCAATCCTGAAGCCACCAAAAGGAGTGGAAGCAGTTCTATTATACCTGTGGCAGCTTCATCCAGTCATTCACCCAAGTTGAAAACTCTTACCTACGCACTCTCAGTGCTTCTTGTTTCGTATTTTGCCATTGTTTGATCATGCTTTTTATTTATTGGAGCTTTCTCAACCCGTCATATATATATTGATATGCATTGTATCTTAGGTCATCACAGAACAAATTGGAATCTTTTTTTTTTTTTTTTTTCAAACAATGAGAATCGGAAGTATTGTTGGCTTCCTATTTTTTGGTGTTTGGTAGCATTAAATTTGGACATGGGGGTTGTCAATAGTAATTTTTCTTTTTAACATATAAGCAGAAACCATAAGGTATAGAGCTCTTACACTTCAAGTTTAAATTTTGAGATTTTGCAGCATTTGTTAAAAAGAAAATGATAGTGATCCTATTGGTGATGATGTGGCATATTGAAATTTCAAACGGCAAATCAATGTATGGAGTTATTTGTTAAGATTACTATGGAAATTAAAGTGCAAAGTCACTTTTTAAAGCTTAAGGTGCTATTTGTCGAATGGTTAAAATCCTAAGGACTGATTTAGAATTTCCTTTTTTTTTTTTTTTTTTTTGATAAAAGGAGATTTTCATTTAATCATTGAAAAGAGTCATGATCGGCTATTACAAGGTGGAGGATTGATGAAGGGCATTTATCAAGCCACACTGAGCCATTAGACTGTGAAACAACGAATTTAGCTAACGTAAGGGCAACCTTATTCGCATCTCTTCGAGCATATTGGACTTGATGGAAAGGAATGCCTTGTAAGATTGTGCGAACATCCTCCAACAGGTGGGCAATTCTACCCCTTTGTTGATAACTATGCAAAGCTTGCACAACCTGCAAAGCATCTCTTTCAAATTCAACTCGAGTAAAACCTAACTCTAGGCAAAAAGTAACTGCCTTCCATAAAGCCATAGTCTCAGCCATTGTAGGATTGGAGATATTGGGGAACCCCATTGCTAGAGCCGCCTGGATCCTCCCTTGCTCGTCTCTCAGTACAGCCCCCACTCCCATCCTCGGTGGAGATGAACCCAAAGCAGCATCCCAATTCATCTTAAGGCAGCCATTCGATGGAGCCATCCACTTATCAGTAAGCTCCTCAGTTATTGAAGCTCAGGGTTCCCTCATATTTGCCAACTTGATATCCGATAGCATAACCTGTGCAGCTTGCACCGTTTGGGTGGGAGTGAAAACCTCCCCTCCGAACACATAAGCATTCCGACAAAGCCACAACAGTCTAGCAATAATCACCCCTTCAATTAAATCATCCCCGATTAGCTATTCCCTGATTTAGAATTTCTTTTTCCTATATTTTTCTTATAGGTAGATATATTTTTATCCTGTCAAATTTGAAATGAAACATTGTATTTTTTATTTTTTTATAGATACTTTGAAAAGAAATTACAACAATTAGGGCTGGGCAACCCAATGAAAATACAAAGAAAAGACTAAGAAAGTAAGTACGTGGGGATAGTGCTTCCGTATGTGGGCCTATTGATTATGGGTATTGATGCGAAGAATCGAGGCCACCATTTAATGTAGTTAATGGTGTATACAGAATCCAAATGACCCAAACACCATGACAATAACCAATACAAAGAAAACTACGATGATAAGTACAAAAAATATATATACAACAAAGCCCAGAAAAAACAAATGAAAAAAACCCAACAAAAAAGCACAAAACAGGCTGGATGGGAGCCGCCGGAGGTGGTGCGTGGAGGACACGTGCCAGCCTAAGACGACCTCTCTCTCACTGAAATCGTTGTAGACCGCCGTACGCCGCCAACCACAGAGGCGGTGGGCGAAAAATGGGTGAAACGTGATCCACACGCGCCAGTTTATGAGAGACACACTGGCGTGTGTACGCCATGTAGGCCACGCGCCGATGGGGGATGGTCCGGTGGATGTGCTTCTGGCATCAACAGAGTCGGGAGACGACGGGGAGCACAGTGTAGAGGGTCATGTGACATTGAGTCCGGTTGAGGAGCATATATCTAATTTTGAAAAACTTGACCAAATCCCTAACCTAACTCGATGATGAACATGTTGGAAGAAGGTTTTGTTCAGTTGGGGTTGTGATGTGGTAGCAAAAACAAAGATAAAACCTCCGAAGAGGAAAATTTGGCGAGAGTAAACTCTGGTTAGAAAACCTTCGTGGAGGCGGACAAGGCAAGAGCTCGCCTCCAAAGAGGCGAAAGATGGGGAAAAGGGGGGGGGGGGGGGGGGGGGGGGTGGAAGGAAGAGAGGAGAGGGAGGAGGGAGGCACAGGAGGATTGACCAGGAGACTGGTCAATTAACAACTATACTTTTTACCGTATGAGGATGAATAACGTCATTTAGATGAAAAATATAAAATTAGTCTACGTTATCTTACTGATTTATGATAAGCTTTTTAATTTTTAAAAAGTAACTTAAAACTTAATTTTTCATATAAATTTTTAAAAAGTAAATATAAATGATAAATAACTTTAAAATTTAAGGGTTAAATAAATACCCTATTGATACCTGAATTTTAAGTTTTTTTAAATTTAGTACTTGAATTTTCATTTGTTTTATAGGTGGTACTTGAGTTAGAGGTAAAAGCCCGTTTAGTACCTCTACTATATTTTCCGTCCAAATATTAACGGTCTTCCACGTGTCAACCACAGTAGTTGACACATGGCATTATATAAAAAAAATTATATAAAAATAATACTATTTAAAAAAATGAAAAAAAAAAGAGGGGTGGCTCTTGGCCGGTCTAGGGTGGCCGAACCACCCTCCGGCCACCCCATGGCAGGAAAAAAAATGATGGGTTTTTGCCCTTCGGCCGCCTCCAAGGGCCAAACCCTTTAAAAGAGAATTAGGGGGTTTGCCTAGGAGGGTGGCAGAACCACCCCCCGTTTGGCCACCCCAAGGGTCAAAACCCATCATTTTTTTTTTAATTTTTTTTGCCACCCGCTTGGCCAAAATGGGGGTGGCCAGCCACTCCCATGGTGGCCAAAGGGGTGGCTCAGCCACCCTTCTTCTTTCTTTTTTTTTTTTTTTAAAAAAAAAAATTAAGTTGTATTATTTTTCTTATTTTATATAATTTTTTTAAAAAAATTATTTTAAAATTTTTCATTTTTTATATAGTGTCACGTGTCAACCTCAGTAGTTGACACGTGGAATATTTGGACAGAAAATGTAATAGAGGTACCAAACGGGTTTTTACTCTTAACTCAGGTACCACCTATAAAACAAATAAAAACTCAGGCACTAAATTTAAAAAAGCCTAAAACTCAGGTACCAATAGGGTATTTAATAGGGTATTTAACTCGAAATTTAATGGAACCATCATAATGCCACATTAACAGCAATAATAATATGATACACGTCCTTTATAATAAAAATAAAAAATAAAAAATTATAGGGGCGGTCAGACCACCCAAATTGACCTTGGGGGTGGTTTCGTGATAGTTACCACTAAAATTTCAAATGAAAGTTTCAATTGGAAAATTATTTGTTATTTGTGCTTATGACGTAGAATTTTAAAGAAATAATTGCACCACTGGTCACTGGGGTTGGCCTCAATTACGAATCACTTCTTGTGGTACAAAAAATTCACGGAGATTCTTGTGGTAAACTATAATTACGAATCACTCCCTAAACCCGTTTTACGCCCACCAAGTTAATAGAATCTGTTAGTTTGCCACGTCATATAAGTAGTGAGACAACCTCTAAATATCATTTGTATTGTAATCTATTAACGGATTTTGTTTGCTTGGTGGACAGAAAACAGGTATTTGTAATTATAGTACCACATGGAGTTATTCGTAATTTAGGTCAAACTCCAGAGAGCAGTGGTGCAAATATCCAATTTTAAATCACTCATTTTACATTTTTTTTCTTTCCCTTATTTATAAAGTACTCATGGATAAATAAAATTCATCTCAGGTATTCATCGCGATCGTCGTCATCATCATCGGTGGCCTTCAACTTCCTGTCGAAATGTCCTTTCTTCTTGTGGGTGCTCTTTTATTTCAATGACTGGTTCCGTCAGGTTCATTTGGATGTTCAGAGAAAGTCAAAGCATGCTAATTTTTTTCCTTTATTTTCAATATTTCAACTATGTTTATCATTTCGTTAGGCATAAAGGCACTACGGTTCGCTCCCTATTTACATAGAGAATCTCTAACCACAGTTGCAGTGGGAGTACCCACAGGTGGGACTTGGGACCTTCGCTTGCAGCCAAAAGACAGTGCTCGAAAGCCAACTTGAATTACAATCTCTAACCATTCTTTTGGTAAACATGAAAGAGTTGCTTCTAAAGAACACTTGTACGGACAGATGAGCGGCTATCTGATATTTGTTCGGATAGTTGGGCCTGGTAAAGATTCTTTTATATTTGTTATCTGAATTTCTTGCGAACTTTTATAACTTTTACAATATTTTTTAGGAGTAAAAAAATTTTCAAGTTAGTATATCGAACTTTAAAAAAATTACAATTTCACTTGTTTGTTAGAATTTTCTGTTAATTTTTTATTGAGTAATGAAAAATTTCCAAAATACATTTTTTTTTTCTTTCAAAAACAGTAATTGTAATTTAGGGATGATTTTGAAATTTTATAAACTTTACATAGGTGCAAAGTTCATTTTACCCTTTTTACAGTTTGATTTAATTCCAAATCCTAATCGGAGGGGTAGGATTACAAAAAATTGAAAGTTCAATACACTAAATTTTGAAATTTTTTAACTTTAAGGAAATTATAAAAATGATGAAAGTATGGAGGGGTGAAGTGAAGTTTTTCCTTAATATTTTTATTTTTTATTTTGTTAGAAAGAAAAAACTTGGGCAAAAAGGATAATTGTTGTTAGGAAAAGAGGAGGAAAGTTGAGTTTTTTCTGATGTTCTTATGGTGTCCATCTGAAATGACATAAATGTAATAAAAATTATTTTTAGTGTTCTACTGATATTTATTTGAAAGAATATAAATATAATAAAAAATTATAAAATTACATTGATGTAATTCAGAATGACATAGATGTAATTTTTTTATTACATTTATTTCCGTTCAGATGGACACCAGAAGAACACTAGAAAGAACTCTAATATTCCTCCTCTTTTGGTGTAATATAAAGTAGAAAGAATTTATATGGAAAAGTAAAAACATTTTGTATTGTAATGAATTTTTTAATTTAAATAATAATAAAAAATTATTAGTGTGATATACAAATAAAAAAATGTTAAAGAATGTTTTGAAATTGATTTGCTTTGAGATTGACTAAAAATAAAGGGAGGAAAAAAAAGGAAGGAGTTATTAAACGGTGCCCAAGTCAAGTCAAGTCAACGAAGACTGGTTAATTAGAGTCATTATGAGGTATGTGAATCACGAATGTGATACGTTGTTAAAACCACGCATTGAAAGTAGATAGAAAAGAAATGGAGGTGAAAGAACGCGGCAACACATTCGTCAATCCTTTCAAATTGACTCCGGAGAGAATTTACAGTCACAGACATTCTCTCAATCTCTCTCCGCAACAACACCTTCTATTCTGAGCAATGGCCTGGCCTCCTATAATTCCTTCTACGTACTACTCCTTTATACTATTCGTTTTGTTGTTAGATTTCGGTTGCCGGAGCTGTTACGGGGTCGGGTTGCAGTTCGGGTTCGACGTCCACCATCGTTACTCCCCCCCGGTCAAGGGAATTCTCGGCGTCGAGGGGCTCCCGGAGAAAGGGAGTGTAGAATACTACGTGGCTATGGCAAACCGAGACCGCATGATTCGGGGCCGCCACCTCGCCGCCAGCAACGATCAGTCATCGCCGCTCACTTTCTCCGATGGAAACGACACCTATCTCCTCGCCCCTTTGGGACAGTACGACCCTTTTAAGCCCGTCCCCGAGTTCTTTGTTCTTTTTTTTTTTTTCTGGGGAATTTTTAGTGGGTTTTTGAAGATTTGGATGCTGAGTGTTTGGTTGCTGAGCAACTGGAGGAAAAGAAAAGGAGATGAGAGTTTTCCTGTTTACTTTTGTTGTTAGTTATCAGACTCGGATACTCGGATCATGTGCATTTGGACCTGTTTCGTAGCAATTGTTGTCTTTATTAGGCTCGGTTAATTGAAGTGTTTTTCTTTTGTGGTCTTTTTTAGCGGATTCTGTCTTTTAGACATTATAATTAATTATCCCTTAATTTACAGCCAAACATGTAATTGTCTGGCGTTTCTTTCATATTTATTATTGAAGATGGAAAATATAAGCTCAGAGCGTGTCCCTTAATGAACAATTTTGGATTTTCCCCCAATTTTCTTGTTGAACAAACGGGGGATGAAGGTTTTATTGGGTTCTTCTTCATGTCACTTCTCTACTAACTATTTCTTCTTATTTTCTTGGTGTTTCAGTTTGCATTATGCCAATGTTTCAGTGGGGACACCAAGTTTATCATTTTTGGTGGCATTAGACACAGGCAGTGATTTGTTCTGGCTACCATGTGATTGTAAGAAAGGTGGTTGCTTTAGTAGCATCCCGTTCTCACCTGGACAGGTATGTTATTAACATTTGATTTTAATATTTGTTTATTTATTTATCTTCTTGGAACCGCTAGTCTTTAATAAATCATTTTGTTGCTTAAACTGCTTTGCAGATTTATTTATTTATTTTTATTTTTTATTTTTTTATTTTTTAACTTCTATTCGACAGGGCTATGTGTTACTATAGTATTGCAGTCATGCTTAAAACTGTCGCGTAGACCTTCCATTAATTTGTTGAATCTACCATTATCAAGCATCTTTGTAGAATGAGAGTTTGTAGATGAAGGGAAAATGAGTGATTGACACTGTCACATCGGCAAAGTAGAATAAAAGTATGGTGTAACATTGCTGATGTAGTATTGTCAATCAGCCCTTGTTAAAAAAATAAAAATAAAATAAAATAGGGGTTGATTGACAGTATAACATTAGCGAAGTGGAATAACAGTGTGGTATATAGCATTACTCATTTTGAAATCATAAACAATTGAGCATCCCGGGCTCCTGACAATAGCTGCCAATGTTTTTCTTTGCCACGCTCAGCAAATTCTACCAATGCATGGTAATAACATCCAGAAACGTTAGTGAAGTGCAAATTGACTATAATGTTATATCTGATCTATAGAATTGTTATTTTTAGACTGGACTTATGTTTTCCATGTATTTAGTTGTTTTATGGATTGGTGGTGAAAGAAACTTTAGTCAAGTCATGAATTCCTTGAGAATTACTTACTTAATCTTTTTATCCAGCAGGTATTTCTCCTTAACATCTACAGCCCTAATAATTCATCAACAAGTGAAATAGTTTCCTGCAACAACAGCTTTTGCAAACATCGTCAATGCCCTTCAGCAAGCAGTGATTGTGCTTATAAAGTTGAGTATCTTTCTAATAACACTTCATCTACTGGGATCTTGGTGGAGGATGATTTGCACTTAATTACAGATGATGATTATCTAAGGGCTGTGAACACTCCGATTACTTTTGGGTAGGCTATATTTCATTGCATTGCTACCAAAAATTTTGGGGTAAATATTTGAAACCTCATATGCAGTTTTGGGATATATGGCAAAAATCCATTAGGTACTACACAGGCAGATTTTCAAGTGAACACAGTAACGATTTTATATCTCTAGTGATATCAATTTTAAAATAACTTGATTAAAATGAAAGAATTGTCAGTTAAAATGACAGAAGATCTGGAAAAGCTGATATTTTTGCAAATTACGTTGATGATGAAATCTGGAGTTTGGTATGGCGTTTCTCCTCCTCAAGTAGGAATTATTATTTATGAGGATGTTCAAGGTGTTGTTTTACCTTGGTTTTAAACCTCTAGAGGGGTCAGTAATATCACCAAAAACATTTCTGAGTTTGATAGCATTACTTTTTTTATTCCTTGAAGCTGCTTATTGTTTTTAACCCGGTGGTCAGATTTGTTCAGCAAATTATCTAGAATTTGTGGCCCTTGTGATCAAACATGTTACTCTGTTGCAGTTGTGGTCAAAGCCAGACTGGTGCTTTTTTGGAGGGTTTAACACCAAACGGTCTATTTGGGCTTGGTATGGATGATATATCTGTTCCTAGCACCTTAGCAAGAAATGGGCTAGCTTTGAATTCTTTTTCCATGTGTTTTGGACCTGATGGGCTGGGGAGAATCACTTTTGGAAATAATGGCAGCTCAGACCAAAAAGAAACACCATTCAATGTTAAGCAATCGCAGTAAGTTGTCACTTTGTGATATTCCAAATGCTAATGGGAAAGTTTGTCTAGTTTGACAAAAAGACTATCTTTGACCGAAATCCCATGCTACTTGTACTGATTTTGCCCTTTGGAACTTGTTATCAGTCCAACTTATAACATCAGCATCACTCAAATAACTGTGGGAAGAAATTCTTCTGAGCTGGGGTTCAGTGTAATCTTTGACTCTGGTACATCGTTTACAAGCCTAACCGACCCAGCTTATACTTTCATTTCTGAGAGTGTAAGTGCTTTAAATAACGTGTTTCATGATATCATTGGGAGTTCCATTTTATAGCACATGAATATCTGTTAAATTTTAAAGTGTATTTTCTAGAATCCACAGTTATTAATTTTCTTATTTTGAGTGATGTAGTGAGGAATTAATGTAATTTTAAATGTGGAGGGACTCACTTGCACATGATAGATGACACATGTCATTCTCTCCTTCTTAACCTTTCCACCCTACCATCTTCTACCTTGGTCATCTAACCATCACTACCCTCATTCAACCCACTTCATCTTTCAATACAATCTTATACTTTCCCAAGGAACTTTATTATCATTTCATGTACAAATTCGTTGTTCTTCCTTGGTCACATGAAAAGTCATGCTTATCTTCTTAAGTTAAGTGTAAGAATACTCTAGAACCCTTCCCTAACCCTTATATATACCCTAAGCATGCTTCCAAGTCTCTCATTCCATCTATCCCACCAAAACCTTCTTCTATCTTGTGCAAGTGTTGTCCAACCCAATTTTTTTCTATTGTTGTATTATTTCATAAATAAGAAGTACATTTTCCATTTAGTTTTGATCTCTCTTCTATTTTTGGTTGTGAGTCCTTGGGCTAGTGTAACTTTGTTGCACTACTTGAGAATCGGTTGTTCCTAATATTTGGACACCGTATTTCTCTACAATATCTATGATATATGTTGTTGTGCAGTTCAATTCCCAGGTCCAAGAAAAGCGGCATTCAGCTGATTCCCAAATTCCCTTTGAATACTGTTATGACTTAAGGTTATCTATATCTATTCCTATTTTGTATTAGTTTTCCCCTTCCAACTCTGGGGTATTGACTTCATCTTTATTTACAGTCCAACTCAAGACAGATATGAAGGTCCTGTTTTGAATCTGACAATGAAAGGTGGAGACCATTATTTTATCACAAATCCAACACACTTGGTCTACATTGCGGTGTGGTCTCACTTCTAGTACTTAAACTTTCCTCTTCCTGCTTGAGTTATGCTAAAATTGACGTTGTGGTCTTCAGGGAGAATATGTTGTGTATTGTCTGGGTCTTCTCAAAATTGAAAAGATAAACATCATAGGACGTGAGTATCTCCTTATCTGTAACTTTACTTATTTGCTGAGAAAGAACAACCATGCTCATTTTAAAACCTGTTTGTACTGTTGAAGTTGCATTTTCATGTTTTCCTGTAATTTTGGAGTTTTGAATTGTGCATTCATTCCTCAATAAGGCGACAATCAGAAGTACTATATTGTTGTGGAAGACCTACATAATCTTGGTCTGGTTGCAACTTTGTTGATGACAAAGTCTGAAGTTTATAAAAAAACAGAGAAGTGGTGGAATCATTTTTGTGTTTTGGAGATTAAGATTATATAAGTTTGGGATTGATGAAAGTAGTTTCTTGGGATAGGGGGAAGGGAAGGGGTATTTGTAGCTTTTAGGTGAACAGGCCAGATGTTACACTCTTCTTAGGATTAGAAGTTCATTAAAGACCATGTCTCTATAGTCTTTTGTTGAGTAGTGTTTTAGTGGGTCTCAAGTATTTCAGTTTAGTAGAGTTAGTAGCTGTCGAATAAAGGTCATCTTCCAATATGTCCCGGTGCAATTACAGGTAGGAGTCTTTGATGGTAAGTTATTTCATTTAGGAGTCTTATTGTTGGATGAAGTCTATTTAAAATCCAAACTTTAGAGAGAAGTTTATTTCCAAATTTATGTTTGAAGCAGGTTCAAGTTTCCTTTAAAAACCTACCCAAATTATCTCGTTACGGACTTGATATTCAGGTTTGTAACATTAGATCAACAAAGTTGGCTCATCTTGTGTGCATTTGGTGTAGCAAATTAGAATTTGAAAATCATTACTATATTCACCCTTCTGACTCGGTTAGCCCTTCCTAGTTAAACCTACATTTCCACTCCATGATGGCCAAAAATCAGTATGCCAATTGACACCTCTTCAATAGTCTATAATTTAAAGATACAGAGTATGTATTGAGATTATTAATGCGAGGGTTCAAATAAATGGAGGATAGTCATAGTTGGCAGCACTCAATGTTTTGAATTAGACATTGAATTTTAATGTGAATTTCCTTTGCTCCATATATCACTAAATTGAAATTGTCACTTACGTCATGAATTTATTTATTTTCATCCAGAAAACTTCATGATTGGTTATGACATAGTTTTTGATCGCCAGAGGATGGTATTGGGTTGGAAGGACTCTAACTGTGAGTGCGGTTTCACTTTGTATTTCTTTTAAGATTGAATTTCAGTGTGAAATTATTTCTTCTCATGATAATTTCTTCAAGCGGTTATGATGAGACTTGTTGTCCTTAGGCTACGACGACAGGAATTCAAACACTATAGCTGTTAGCCCATCACACTCTCCTGCCGCTTCCCCTGCTCTTGCCGTCAATCCTGAAGCCACCAAAAGGAGTGGAAGCAGTTCTATTATACCTGTGGCAGCTCCATCCAGTCATTCACCCAAGTTGAAGTCTTTTACCTACGCACTCACTGTGCTTCTTGTTTCGTATTTTGCCATTGTTTGATCATGCTTTTTATTTATTGGGGCTTTCTCAACCCGTCATATATATATTGCTATGCATTGTATCTTAGGTCATCACAGAACAAATAGGAATCTTTCTTTTTTTTTTTCTTTTTCAAACAAAGGGAATCGGAAGCATTGTTGGCTTCCTATTTTTTGGTGACTAGTATCATTAATTTGGACATGGGGTTTGTAATTTATAATTTTTCTTTTTAACATATAAGCAGAAACCATAAGGTATAGAGCTCTTACACTTCAAGTTTAAATTTTGAGATT